>NC_059375.1:1400000-1650000 GCF_019703515.2 Myxocyprinus asiaticus | reverse complement strand
CGCCCAAAGCTCAAGACCTGTAGGTTTACGTCATCCCTGACGGCCAATGCCTACGGTGCCGCTGGGCAAGCCACCTCTGCCCTGCACGCCATGGCTCTCCTGCAAGTCCACCAAGCCAAGGTGCTAAAGGAACTTCACGAGGGTAGTTCCACCCTGGGATTGATGCAGGAGCTGCACTCGGAGACCGACCTCACCCTCCGGGCGATGTCCACCTTGGTGGTCCAGGAGCACCACCTTTGGCTCAACCTGGTTGAGATGGGAGAGGCCGACAAGGCACGGTTCCTTGGTGCCCCCATTTCCCAGGTTGGCCTGTTCGGTGACACCATCGAGGATTTTGCCCAGCAGTTCTCGGCAGTGAAGCAGCAGAGGGAGGCTTTCCGGCACATCCTGCCCCGGCGTGGCTCAAGATCCCGCACCACGTCTGCTCGTCGCCAAGGACATCCCCTTGCGGTGACTGCACCGGCTCCATGGCAGCCTGCCTCCGTGGCCCGGCCCCGGTGTGGAGCCCCACCAGCAGATGCCACCCATCTCATGGCCGGCCGCCAAGAACCCGCAAAAGGCTTCGAAGCGCCCCTGAGACGGGCAACACAGGAATGATGAAACTCGCTGCTCTGGAGCTGGAAAGCAGACCACTCCATCCCCTGGTGGAAGACCGGGAGGAGAATCTTTTGTTACCTTTTCATTCAATTGGCTGTGGTACCCAAGAGTTCAGCAAAAGAGCGGTTCCCTATCTGTCACTCACTCGACGTTGGTGTCGTTGGAGAATGTGTCCATGGCAACGATGCGGTCGCGGCTCGCCTTCGTAAGGAAGCGAGCCACCCCAGAGGCTCCCGCCTCGGTCCTTTTACCCACGGGTTTGAGGCCAGCGCGGCTAGCACTGGGGGCGATTTGGGGACCCCAATGGGACCGCCTCCGCCGGGTATCCCCCCGCGGACCTCCCATTCCCCAGCACGCTCGTCTGCCCCGATCGGGCTTCCGGGTGAGTCCGCCGGCTCGTCTCACGGCGAGTTCGACCTCTTATTCGGAGCCCGCGAAAGTGATGAGCTCTCGAGCGCAGCATCGGAGAGCGGGCTCGTCCAGTCGGAAGCCTCAGCTGGGCTCCTCCCTTCGGGGTCGTTCGCCCAGTCACAGGCTAACGCGGAGATGACGACATGCTTTCCCGGACAGCCGCGAGCGTCGGTTAGAGTGGATTTCACCGTTCTTCCCTGAACCCTCGCAGCTCGGTGATTGGTTCCTGGGCTCGCGGCGCCGCTCAAAGCCACGCCCCGCCCCGTTCCTTTCTTCCCGGAAGTGCATGAAGAGCTGACAAGGTCGCGGGAGGCACCTTTTACTGCCCGGTCCTGATCTTTTCAGCTTCCCCGCTCTCACTACCCTCGATGGTGGGGCGGCCAAGGGTTATTCGGCAATCCCCCGGTGGATAAAGGCGCTCGCGGTGCACCTATGCCCGCAGAGCGCCGCCACCTGGCGCGGGTGCCCAAAGCCCCCGTCCAAGGCCTGTAGGTTTATGTCGTCTCTGACGGTCAAAGCCTACGGCGCTGCTGGACAAGCCGCCTCCGCCCTGCACGCCATGGCTCTCCTGCAAGTCCGCCAAGGCGCTAAAGGAACTGCACGAGGGTAGTTCCGCCCCGGGATTGATGCAGGAACTGCGCTCGGCGACCGACCTCGCTCTCCGAGGAACCTGGTGCTCTCACACCTCAGCCGACTAGGGCTTCGGGTCAGCTGGGAAAAGAGCAAGCTCCTCCCGGTTCAGAGCATCTCTTTTCTTGGTTTAGAGTTGGACTCAGTCTCCTTGACGGCGCACCTTATGAACGAGCGTGCCCAGTCGGTGCTGGCCTATTTGAAGGCGTTCAAACAGAAAACAGCGGTTCCACTGAAACATTTTCAGAGGCTCCTGGGGCATATGGCGTCCTCGGCGGTGGCCACCCCGCTCGGGTTGATGCATATGAGGCCGCTTCAGCACTGGCTCCAGACTCGAGTCCCGAGACGGGCATGGCGCCACGGGACACACCGCGTGGCCATTACGTCGGTCTGTCACCGTCTTTTCAGCCCTTGGACCGACCTCTCGTTTCCACGAGCAGGTGTTCCTAGACGGGTCCGCGGCTGCGTTGGCACATCAACTGCCTCGAGTTACTGGCAATTCTGCTCGCCCTGCGGAGGTTCCGGCCAATGATCAAGGGCAAGCACATGCTAGTTCGGACAGACAGCACGGCAGCGGTAGCATATGTCAACCGCCAAGGCGGTCTGCGCTCCCGCTGTATGTCATAACTTGCCCGCCGTCTCCTCCAATGGAGTTAGCAGCACCAAGTCGCTGCAAGCCACTCACATCCCGGGCAACCTCAACACTTCGGTGGACGCGCCGTAACAACAGGTTACCCTCAAGGGAGAGTGGAGACTCCACCTTCAGGTGGTCCAGCTGATTTGGAGTCGATTCAGTCAGGCACAGGTGCACCTGTTCGCCTCCCAAGAATCCTCCCACTGCCCGCTCTGGTACGCCCTCACCGAGGCCTTCCTTGGCATAGACGCGCTGGCACACAGCTGGTCCCCTGGCATTCGCAAATATGCGTTTTCCCCAGTGAGCCTGTTCGCACAGACCCTGTGCAAGGTCAGGGAGGACGAGGAGAAGGTCGTCCTGATAAGCACCCTACTGGCCCGCCCAGACGTGGTGCTCGGACCTCACGCTCCTCGTGACAGCTTCCCCCGGGCAAATTCCCCTGAGGAAGGCCCTTCTTTATCAGGGAAGGGGCACCATCGGGCACCCGCGCCCAGACCTCTGGAATATCCATGTCTGGCTCCTGGACGGGACGCGGAAGACCTAAGCTGTCTCCCACCTGCAGTGGTAGACACGTTCACGTTCACATTCGCAAATATGCGTTTTCCCCAGTGAGCCTGTTCTCACAGACCCTGTGCAAGGTCAGGGAGGACGAGGAGCAGGTCATCCTGGTAGCACCCTACTGGCCCACCCAGACATGGTTCTCGGACCTTATGCTCCTCATGACAGCCCCCCCCCCAGCGAATTCCCCTGTGGAAGGACCTTCTTTCTCAGGGACGGGGCACCATCTGGCACCCACGACCAGACCTCTGGAATCTCCATGTCTGGCCCCTGGATGGGACGCAGAAGTCTTGAGTGTCCTACTACTCGCAGTGGTAGACATGATCACTCAGGCTAGGGCCCCCTCTATGAGGCACCTGTATGCCTTGAAGTGGCGTCTGTTCGCTAAGTGGTGTTCTTCCCGTTGCGAAGACCCCCAGAGATGCACAGTTGGATCGGTGCTTTCCTTCCTGCAGGAGAGGTTGGAAGGGTGGCTGTCCCACTCCACCTTGAAGGTGTATGTAGCTATAGCGGCACACCACGACACAGTAGACGGTAAGTCCTTAGGGAAGCACGACCTGATCATAAGGTTCCTGAGAGGCGCCAGGAGGTTGAATCCCTTCAGACCGCGCCTCATTCCCTCATGGGACCTCTCTGTAGTTCTTCAGGGTCTATGGAGAGCCCCCTTTGAGCCCCTGCAGTCAGTTGAGTTTAAGGCACTCTCTTTAAAGACTGCCCTCCTGACTGTACTCACTTCCATCAAGAGGATAGGAGACCTGCAAGCGTTCTCTGTCAGCGAAACATGCCTGGAGTTTGGTCCGGGCTACTCTCACGTGATCCTGAGACCCCGACCGGGCTATGTGCCAAGGTTCCCACGACCCCTTTTAGGGATCAGGTGGTGAACCTGCAAGCGCTGCCCCAGGAGAGGCAGACCCAGCCCTGACGTTGCTGTGTCCGGTGCGCGCTTTACACATCTATTTGGATCGCACGCAGAGCTTTAGAGTCTCTGAGCAGATCTCTGTCTGCTTTGGTGGACAGCGGAAAGGAAGCACTGTCTCTAAGCAGAGGATCACCCACTGGGTCATTGACACCATAACAATGGCATATCACGCCCAGGACGTGCCGCCCCCGGCAGGGCTACGAGCCCAGTCTACCAGGAGTGTGGCGGCCTCCTGGGCCTTGACCAGTGGCGCCTGTCTAACAGACATTTTCAGATGTATCAGTGTATCGCTTGTGCATAGTGCCTTTCACCTCCCCTTAGCTGAAGATGTGCTCTGTTGACTCCCAGTAGTGTTCACAAACTCTGTTCCCTGGATGACTTCCTCCGTGCCCTGTGGCAGACGAGTTTGCGGAGAAACTCGCTGCCGGCTCAGTACATGTGCTAACTAAGCCCTGTACTGTGGTAGGTGCTCCGCATGTGTTGGTTCCCCATAGGTAACCCCATGCTACATATATCTTCCGCTAATTCGTTTCCCTGTTGGTAAACTGCATCTTCTTTGGGCAGAGGCCCATCTGCCCCAGTCACCATGTTTGTAGAAGCTCCTCCCCCATAGGGTAGGACCTACCATGGGACTTCTCCACATGACATACTTCCGACAAGGCTTGGCAAGACCATGTGAGGTATTTCCACTCAAAATACCCCCCCCCCCTGGGTGGGGTGTGGTCTCTGCAGTGTCTTCCCCTTGGGAGTGACACCCCCCTGACATAGACCTGGTGGCCCCAGTCAGTTAACTCTTTTTTTTTTTTTTTTTTTTGGGGGGGGGGGGAGAGAAAAAAAAGAGAGGATAAGAGGCCACGACTGGGCTAGCCTGTCTCTATCTTTTGGGCAGTCAACTTGTCCCCAAAGGGCCGTTCGACACTCATAACAGAGTTGGTGGAGGTTACGTGTCGGCCTGGTGCGCTGGCTATGAGGCACACAGTGGTCTGCCCGTCACACACCTCCAGTTCATGTAACACAGTTCAGCAAGTAGTGCCATTTCGTATAGGGACCCCTAGTGTCACTACATCGACACAACATCGAGTGAGTGACAGACAGGGAACGTCCTGGTTACTTGCGTAACCTCCGTTCCCTGATGGAGGGAACGAGACATTGTGTCCCTCCTGCCACAATGCTGGACTACCCGCTGAAATGGCCGGGACCTTGTCTTGGCTCCTCAGCACAAAACCTGAATGAGTAGTTGCATACCAGCTCCTTTTATACCCGTACGTTCGGGGGAGTGATATGCAAATACCACTCGCCAATTTTCATTGGCCTTTTTTCAAATACCAGAGGTGTTTTGGGCTCCCAAGAGTGACCCCTAGTGTCACTACATCGACACAACATCTCGTTCCCTCCATCAGGGAAAGGAGATTACGCAAGTAACCAGGACATTTTCACTGATGTAAAATCATCAATGACTGTCATATCTGCCCAGCAATCACGTGGTTGATACTTATTTTCTAAAGACCACTGAGTCGATCCTGTGTCACGGTGTACCTATACTGTTGATTATGGTTATCTTATGTTTGTTCAGAATGTAAGAATTCATTATAAACATCTATAACAATATACAATTTTGAACTCTTGATCTCACACGATCAAAATACATCAGCACTGCACTTTATTACTCTTACTCTTATATCTCACACCGGACTGTCATAAATTATATTATTATTATATTATACTCTCTCTTAACTATCAACTGACAGCCTGAATGTCAATACAGTACAATACAACCTACTGTACATTCTATATATACTACTATATATACTTTTTTATTTTTATTGAATAATGTGTATCTATATTATGTGTATTGTATACTGTACAGTGGATGTTATTATTTGTATATTGTGTTGTGTGTAATTATGTGTATATTAGACTTTAAATTGTGCTGTGTTAATTTGATGTTATTGTAAATTGGTATATGTCTCATCACTGTCACGACTGCTATGTTGATCGGAACTGCACCCAAGAATTTCACACACCATTGCACTTGTGTATATGGCTGTGTGACAATAAAAGTGATTTGATTTGATTTGATATAATCCTAACCATTTAGAGCCTTTTAGGTTGAGTAGCCTGTCAGGAATAAATCGGCGCACCTTTCCCCATCACGATCTTGTAAGCTCTGTGCGGGGACGGGGTGGCATGATTTGAGGCACCTCTCTCCCATCGCGATTTTGCGAGCTCGGGGCAGGTTGGCACGATTTGGGGCACCTTTCACCCATCGCCAGCCAGGGGCGGGGTGGCACAATTTGGGGCACCTTTTTCCCACTTTTTCCCATTGCGATCTTGCGTGCTTTGTGCAGGGGCGATCAATCAGGTAACCTGTCGTGCAGCCCCAGAGAGCGTTGCCGCCCTAGGTGCCTGCCTATATCACCCATGCCAGGATCTGCTACTGGTCCTGTGTGCTGCTTGCTTCAGGGGTGGCTGTGATAGAGTCAATTAAGCCTCGTGGACTTTTTTTATGTTTTGTAGAGATGTGAGATGTAAATGTTGATACAACAGCAAATGCTTTACCACATTGCTTGAAGGGGCATGTGACACTTCATCCCTCTTTAAAGTGCATTGTAATATAAGAAATATACTCATGTACTTATATGAAATATAACATATATATATATATATATAAAATGTTGAGCATCTCCACATGCCGCATGCAGAAGAAATGGGCAGGAGTAAAGACCTGAGCGACTTTGACAAGGGCCAAATTTTTATGACCAGACGACTTGGTCAGAGCATCACTGAAACGGCAGGGCTTGTGAGTGCTCCTGGTCAGCAGTGGTGAGTACCTACCGACAGTGGTCCAAGGAGGGACAAACCACAAACCGGCTACAAGGTGTTGGGCGCCCAAGGCCCATCGATGTGCAAGGGCAATAAAGGCTATCCTGTCTGGTCCGAACCGACAGAAGGTCTACTGTGGCATAAGTCACAGAAAACGTTTATGATAGTTATGGGAGGAATGTGTCACAACACACAGTGCAGGGGCTGTATAGCCGCAGATCAGTCAGAGTGCCATGATGACCCCTGTCCACTGTCAAAAGTGCCTACAATGGGCACACGAGCATCGGAACTGGACCATTGATCAGTGGAAGAAGGTTGCCTGGTCCATTTTCTTTTACATCACGTGGACGGCCATGTACGTGTGCACCGTTTACCTGGGGAAGTGATGGCACCAGGATGTACTGTGGGAGGGAGTTTGATGCGCTGGGCAATGTTCTGCTGGGAAACCCTGGGTCTGGCCATTCATGTGGATGTCAATTTGACATGTGCCACCTACCTAAACATCATTGCAACCCAGGTTCACCCCTTCATGGCAATGGTATTCCCTGATGGCAGTGGCCTCTTTCAGCAGAATAACGTGCCCTGACACGCTGCACACATTGTTCGGGAATGGTTTGAGGAACATGATGAAGAATTCAAGGTGTTGCCCTGGCCTCCAAATTCCCCAGATCTCAGTCCGATTGAGCATAAATTTTCATTTGTTATTCCATAGTTTTGATGACTTTACTATTATTCCAAAATGTAAAAAAAAATTATAATAAAGAATGAGTAAGTGTTTCAAAACTTTTGACTGGTAGTGTATACATATACATTGGCGGTCAAAAGTTTGGAATAATGTACAGATTTTGCTCTTATGGAAAGAAATTGGTACTTTTATTCACCAAAGTGGCATTCAACTGATCACAATGTATAGTCAGGACAATAATAACATGAAAAATTACTATTACAATTTGAATTTGTTTTTCAGAACTTTTTAAACTACTTCAAAGTGTTCTCATCAAATAATCCTCCACGTGCAGCAATGACAGCTTTGCAGATGCTTGGCATTCTAGCTGTCAGTTTGTCCAGATACTCAGATGACATTTCACCCCACGCTTCCTGTAGCCCTTGCCATAGATGTGGCTGTCTTGTTGGACACTTCTCACACACCTTACAGTCTAGCTGATCCCACAAAAGCTCAATGGGGTTAAGATCCATAACACTCTTTTCCAATTATCTGTTGTCCAATGTCTGTGTTTCTTTGACCACTCTAACCTTTTCTTTTTGATTTCTGTTTCAAAAGTGGCTTTTTCTTTGCAATTCTTCCCATAAGGCCTGCACCCCTGAGTCTTCTCTTTACTGTTGTACATGAAACTGGTGTTGAGCGGGTAGAATTCAATGAAGCTGTCAGCTGAGGACATGTGAGGCGTCTATTTCTGAAACTAGAGACTCTGTTGTACTTATCCTCTTGTTTAGTTGTACATCTGGCCTTCCACATCTCTTTCTGTCCTTGTTAGAGCCAGTTGTCCTTTGTCTTTGAAGACTGTAGTGTACACCTTTGTATGAAATCTTCAGTTTTTTGGCAATTTCAAGCATTGTATTGCCTTCATTCCTCAAAACAATGATTGACTGACGAGTTTCTAGAGAAAGCTGTTTCTTTTTTGCTATTTTTGAGCTAATATTGAACTTAAGACATGCCAGTCTATTGCATACTGTGGCAACTCAAAAAAAAAAAAAAAAAAAAAACCACAAAGACAATGTTAATCTTCATTTAATGAACCAAATACCAAGTTATTTTCTAGTATCAAATTAGCAATTTAGCATGATTACTCCAGTATAAGGTGTTGGAGTGATGGCTGCTGGAAATCGGGCCTGTCTAGATTTGATCAAAAATGACTTTTTTCAAATAGTGATGGTGCTGTTTTTTTACATCAGTAATGTCCTGACTATACATTGTGATCAGTTGAATGCCACTTTGGTGAATTAAAGTACCAATTTCCTTCCGAAAGAGCAAAATCTGTACATTATTCCAAACTTTTGGCTGCCTGTGTATGTGTGTGTGTGTGTGTGTGTATATATATATATGTATATTTATATTATACCACGGGTCTGTTAAATGCTTGATTCTGATTGGTTGACAGATGTTCTAAGGTGTGCAATTATTTTTCAAGTAAACGCACGGCTATAAAGTAGTTCCAGGTCTTGACCGCATAACGGTTCCATATCACTTTGCCAAACTATTTCAGTTATTTCAAAGAGCCCTACAGGCAACCACAACAAAATAACCATATAAACAATGTCATTAAAGTTAATCGGTTAAGAATGTCAAACAATGTCTAAAATATCCTATATTTATTTACATTTCAGTTAAAAAGAGCCCTCACGCTCCCTTGTCTCCCCCACACTTACACACGTTCACGCTCACACACACACATTCACATATGCATACTCATGCACACACATGCTCACACACACATATGCTCACACACACACACACACATACGCACACACACATACGCTCGCATACACACACACACACAACCTTTTTACTCATATGCTGAAAAGCAGCGCATCCTCCATTGCTAGTTCAAATGTGACGTTTTCGAATTAGCAATGAAGGCTTGAGCTGTATCAGAGCTAGATACACTTGATCAAGAAAACAGTTTCTATATTATCTGAAATTTCTATGTGAAAAACCCTCGCACTCTCCCTCTCTCGCACACACTCCACACTCGTGGACACACATTATACATGTAACGCACACACTTAAGGACCAAACATACTCGTGAGAGAAAAACAGAGTATTCATGTCAGCGCACTCCTGCATCTCAGTGGGGATGAAGAAAAGTTATTAAGGTTTACAACGGGAATATGGCGACACGCATCTTGGCGATTTTGAGGCGATGTTACTTCTGACGAGAGTTGCAATAAAAAAGGGTAATCCCAGAAGCAAGATATCTAATTTTCTGAATTTCTCTCTTTCGATCCCTCAAATACAAACTCACACACTAACTCACACACTCACACACACACACACACACATGCAGAAATGCACTACTTTGTCACAAATGCTGCCAATTGAACTTAACTTGTATTGAACCCAGAACATTCCTGTAAGTAAAAGTACAGATACCACAGAAATGTACTACTTTAGTATTTTAATGGATGACTTTTATTTAAGTAAAAGTGAAAAGTACCAGGCTTTCTAAAGATTCATATGAAAGTGCTGTTAAAGGGAGCACATTTGATCAGTCTTCATGAATAGTGTACACATAAGGAAGTGCTAATATGGGTGAAAGCATCAGGAAAATGTTCAAATTCTGGGACATTTTGCGAATGAAATGTAATTTTTCCAGGACAGACAGCCAAAAACTGGGAGGATCCCGGAAAAAACATGGATGGCTGGCAACTCGACATGAGCGCTCATTACAGTACACGCAGACATACGCACAAATGTGAGAGTTTGAAAGCCTCTAACAAACAGTACAGGTGCCAAATTGAGTCAAAACTAATTTTTTTCCATTCATCATCATTCAAGAATAAAGCAAAATCATGTGGTAAAAAACACCTACTGTAATCATCCACAGCATCTGAGAAGAGTCCTCCATTGTTCCTTGTATTCTGTGGCTTATATACAGTGATGAATACATTCAGGCCACGATGTTTGTACACAGCTAGGCTAAATTACATCTTATCTGTGTATTTGGAAGTGTTTAATTCAGCGCACCTCCTCACTGGTCTGACACACACCCCATGAGCGCATACGCTAAGTGTCTATGCTTGGGCTGGCTGCTGTCAATCAAACACACTGCGTGCTGTTTTGGCATGCTCTCTGCTCTCTTTTCGCAAATAATGAAACATACTTTTTAAATCCAGGTAACGAGTAACAAGAGGGTCTTTATCAGAGGAAAAAGTTTTGCTAAAATTTGTTTTGCTAAAAAATGCAACTAATTTAAATAAAATTAGTATGTCAAGAAAGTAAAAATTTTGAAAAAAGATACTTAAGTACAGTAACGAAGTATTTGTACTTCATTACTTTACACCACTGCATGTTTTGTGTCATTCAAACACATGATAAAATTTGAAGATTGCCAAAGCTTGATGGAATTCTTCAAACCAAAAACTTGTTCTATAATCCCACGTCCCCTGCCTCTGGTCATAGTTACACATACTGATTTGTGTATTTTTGCCAGAGACCATTTAGTGACAAAATAAACAGCATATGTTTTAAAACATGGCTTATCTACCTTCCCTGTGCTTTATGCTTGTTACATTCTTGTTTTGCTTATGGCGAACACAGTGCTGCTAATAAGAGAATGTCACTTCATTTAGTTTCAATGCACTATTTAAAAAAAGGACTGAATGTACTAAATAATTTTTTGAATGGGCTTAACTGATATTGACTTAATACCCACTTGAACTTTAAATGTTCAGGTGGGTATTCATTTTTCAGTCTGATTTAATATCTGTTTTGCATAAAAGTGTTTGGCTACAAATGTTGTCAGCTTTCTCCACATTCATTGGATTTGAATTAAATGCATTGTAAGGTTTTATATCACCTCAAAATAATTTTTTTGTTGATTAATACTTTTGTATCGGAACAACTCTAGCATTTCTTTGCATTTTTTATTCCCTTTTATATAATCTATTGGATATTTATCTTCCAGAATATTGCCAGTTATCTGTTCTAGCAACATTAGTTTTTCTCAGCAATCAGGAATAATTAAACTAAATAGATATTTGAGTTACTATTCACACCCAGGTGTAAATAGTACCTGCCATACAGTGCGGCTATTTGCACTCAATCTGGTTTACAATCTGGTGGAACCACAGAAATTTACAACAAAATGTGTTGTTTACATCGCTGCAGTGGCACGGAGAATTAAGTCAGTGCAAGTATGCTTTTATGCTTGAATGACCCGAGACTGAACTGCCTTTTGTCCCACTCTCATGCCCATACTGTTTCTTGTCTCCATTCTTAATATTTTTTAATACTGTAACACTTATAATCAGTGGTGGGCCGTGAATTTAAAGTCCAGGCCTTCAGTATGATTCATGCCATTAAGAAAACAGTTTCACAATGAAAAAGACACCATATGCCTTTGGGCATCATACATTATGTCGTAGCTAACTAATAATACCAATTGACATTTTAAAAACACGTCCACGCACGAAAGCCAGAACTTGAAATGACACTTAATGCTCAAGCAAGCCTAATTTTAACTGCAGCATGACTGTTTGTGAAATGAACGTCTCCCGAATAGACATTCAAAAATCATAATTTTTCATATGAATCTACCAAGGAGGTCTATAATACCTGGAAAAATCTATCTAATAATATTTGCGATTTAAACGTTGCTTGCAATAAATGTTGTTTCGTCAGGGTACACGGTTATGCTGCATTCCATGAGGGATATTCCTACTTGATATCTCCGACCATAAATTCATTCCATTCCCCGATATTCAGAACTGCAACGCTCCTGTTAGCTTAGTTGGGGTTTGACTCTCATTAGAGATGTCTCCTAGCAACCCAACTGAAAAACAATGCTGCAGCGCTAGCATTTGTGCTTCAGGTGTATGATTATCAAAAGAGATTATTGTAACGTATACTCAGACTTGATGATGATGTTTGAACCCAAGCAGGTGTTTATTGACACACAAGACAAAAAACACAAACAGAGACAGCAGGTAAGTGATGATGTAACAGTTCTGGGCTGAAGTGTAGATCGATTACGTGATGAAGACTGATGCTGATAAAGGTGGTGATCTTCCTTGAGGTGGTGGGTACACAACAACGATGCTTACATTGAGGAGAAGGGAAACAGGAGTCGCTGGAGAGGAATCTTTTGGAGTAGGGTTGCCGCTGTAGTGGAGGAATAGTATTGGAGTAAACTCTGGAGTTACAGGTAAGTGAGTCTGTACACGAAGTTGAGACCAGACACAGAATGGAAGAGGAGTGAGGTTTAAATAGAGGGAGCTGATTGATGTGATGATTGGAGGCAGGTGTGGGTGATCAGTACTCAGGGGAGTGAGAGGGTTGAGTGAAAGTGGCAGGTGGGTCAGAAGGAACCGTGACATTACCTCCCCCCCCCTCCACAGACCGCTCCAGAGGGACGTGCTTCCCGACGCCGTGGCCGACCCCGTCCACGTGGAGCTGAATGATCAGAATGTGCGTCATGGAAGTTGGAGAGTAGGGTCGGGTCCAGGATGTCGTCTCGAGGAATCCAAGATCTTTCCTCGGGACCATAACCTTCCCAATCTATGAAGTATTTGAGACGACCCCTGCGGCGTCGGGAGTCCAGAATGTCTCGGACTGCGTAGACCGATCCATCTTCCAGGACAAGTGGCTGGGGGGGATCATCAACTGGATCAGGTTCTGAATAGTGCGGAGAAAGAGACGGGTGGTAAGGTTTTAACAGTGAAACGTGGAAGGTGGGATGTATGCGATATTGGGGAGGGAGTTGGAGCTGGTAAGTGACTGGGTTGATCTGTCTGGTGACTGTGAAGGGACCAATGTAACAGGGACTTAGCTTTTTGCAGGGGAGATACAGCCTGATGTCCCTTGTGGAGAGCCACAACTTCTGGCCAGGCTGGTAGATGGGAGGTGAAGATCTTCAGGCATCAGCGTGGAATTTATGGCGGTGCACTGCCCGTTGCAGGTGGTGGTGAGCTAAGTCCCAGTCCCTCTCGCTTTCTCTGAACCAATGGTCGGCTGTTGGGACGTCTGACAGTTTGCCGGACCAAGGGAAGAGAGGAGGTTTGTAGCCGAGTATGCACTAGAAGGGTGTGAGGTTGGTGGGGGGTTGACGAAGGGAGTTCTGTGCATACTCGGCCCAGGACAGGAAAAGACTCTAGTGGTTCTGGTGGCAATGACAGAAGGTTCAAAGTATCAAAATTGGTATTGAGAACTGTGAAATTTCACTGGAATCTGTACCAACTTCTGATATTTTGGTACAGTGACAACACTAGCCACAAGGTATCTAGAGAGGATGCACATAGTGTTTTTTTCTTTCTTTTAAAAAAATATTTTTTTAAATATTGAGAAGAGCATGCTATGGATTGAACTGTAATAGCCCTCATTCCAAAATGAACATGTATAACAGCAGTAAGGACACCTAAATTTGCTCCAAGGGAAATTAAAGCTAACAAATAAACATGAATTCATTTAGGTATTGATTCATGTCTTAGTAAGAGTGATAGTAAATAAAGAGTTCACAGCATCAAAATTAGTATGTTATGAGATGTTTAAGCAGTTCATTTCACTGTTATGAGGTTTGTAATCGCTATCAAATGACGCTTTTCTCTTTTCAAGTGACTGTGATAATTGTTTGCCGCAGTTTTGATTTACAGTCTGCACAGTTTTCAGTTAAATTACTGTGTAATTTAACAATTACTTTTACAAAAAAACTTAAGATAAATATGCTTTACAACTCTTCATTCCAGCCCACGTAATAATATTATCCATTCAGGTTATGAGAATATTTGGCCAAAAAACGCATCATTCACGGCAATCTCCCATTCATTCCTATGGGGATTTCTGCAGAGCTTGTCAGAGCTTAGTAAAAGGTCAATTCTATAATCAAATGAATATCCATTTTGATTAGATCAGTCGATGTGACATATCCACTTTGGACATATTTCATAACACATCTGTTTTTTATGGGGGCATTTAGCCACTGCAACAGGGGGGACTTTTACCCCAAATAATATCCTTTTACTTAGAATGCAGTTATTAAAAAAAAAACTTTTGATTTAATCACCTTGTGCAAAACTGAAAATGACAAATAAGTATAAGTCTCAAAATAAATGTGATAATATCAGATATTTTCATTAGCTACATAAATGTACAATTTAAAATAAGATATTTTATTATCTTATACAGGTGTATGTCAATTATATGTTTCTTTCGGTAGGGCTCTCTGGGACGGTCCTCAGCTGGTTCAGGTCATATCTAGAAGGGAGGGGTTACTATGTGAACATAGGTAACTATGAACCTGATTTGACATCCATGATGTGTGAATTCCTTCAAGGCTTAACTCTTGCACCGCTCCTGTTCAACCTGCATAGGCTCATACAAGGCCAAATGATGAAAAAGGACCAAATTGTGTATCATAGCTATGCAGATGACACCCAGATTTACCTAGCCCTATTGCCAAATGACTACAGCCCCATAGACTCACAGTGCCTGTGCACTGATGAAATTAACAGTAGGCCCCCGATCTGGTCCAGTAGATGGAGTTGTGCCAACAGGCTTTCCTAAAAATAAAATCTGCACTTTTAAATGCTCCTAATTTCTCTCTCCCCTTTATTTAGCAGACGGATGCATCTGACATAGGGTTGGGGGCAGTTTCTCGCAGGAGGTGGAGGTGGAGGAGCGACCGGTGCTGAACATTATTCGTAAGCTCTTGTTGAGAGAGATTTAGTATAGCACCGTGGAGGAGTGTCTGGTGATTAAGTGGGCCATCCTCACTCTCTGCTACTACCTGCTGGGGCGGGCTTTCACCCTCTGTTCAGATCACGCCCCACTCCAGTGGCTCCACCGCATGAAGGATACCAATGCGTGGATCACCCCTTGGTACCTGGCGTTCAAATTTGAGGTGATCCACAGACCAGGAGCACAGATGGCTGTGGCTGACTTTCGCTCCAGAAATGGGGGGGAGTTGGCAGGCCAGATGTTGCCCTAGCCTGAGTTGGGAGTGGGGATATGTGGTGATGGGGGTGTGGTCGTGTGTCTGTCTGCAGGAGAGAGTGAGAGAGAGGTAAGGCTCGTCACCTGGGTTGTAGTTATCTCTAACACCTGTCTCTTGTTATAGTGATGGCAGAGGGAGACTTAAAAGCTGCACTAACGCATCAGCTGGGAGAGAGAGAGAGAGAGAGAGAGAGAGAGAGAGTGACCCGAGAGCACGATCTCAATGTGTATTAAAAAGTTTGTTATCTTATTGAGTGTTGTGAAGAATCTACATGAATTGAGTGCATTAAAAATATAAGACGCTGAAGGCAGAAAATAAAAGACTTGCCTGCACTTCTTCATTGTCTCCTGACTCCTACATTGCCCAAAAGAACCGAACCTACTACAGGGTCTAAAGAAAAAAATCAAGTAAGGAATCTTGGTGTCATTTTGGAGTCAGGCCTTAGTTTCAGTAGTCACATCAAAGCAATTACTAAATCGGCCTATTATCATCTAAAATATATATATTTAAAATGTGATGTTTCATTTCCAGTCAAGATTTAGAGAAACTTGTTCATGCATTCATCACCAATAGGGTGGAATACTGCAATGACCTTCTCACCGACCTTCCTAAAAAAGCAATTAGACACCTGCAGTTCATTCAGAATGCTGCTGCCAGGATTCTCACCCGAACCTAAAGATCTGAGCAAATCACTCCAGTCCCCATATCTTTACACTGTCTTCCAATTACATTTAGAATTTATTTAAGGTACTATTACTCATTTATAAATCACTTATGGGCCTAGGACCTAAATACATGGCAGATAGGCTTGTTGAATATAAACCTAACAGACCTCTCAGATCATTAGGATCAAGTCAGTTAGAAATACCAAGGGTTCACTCAAAACAAGGTGAGACAGTGTTTAGCTATTATGCAACCTGCAGCTGGAACCATCTTCCAGAAGAGGTCAAGTGTGCTCCAACAGTAGCCACATTCAAATCCAAACTGAAAACACATCTGTTTAGCTGTGCATTTATTCACTGAACACTGTGCTGCACTTACTGATTGCACTGCATCATTTCATTTCTGTATTCTTTTTGTGTGTGTGTGTGTGTGTGTGTGTGTGTGTGTGATTATTATTCGTTTTAATAATTTTTACATTTATTACTTTTTATTATTATTTCTTGTTCTTAATTGGTTTTAATATATATTGCTTTAATATGTATTTTTATGTATCTTTTATTTTCTTTATCATTTTTATGTCAAGCACATTGAATTGCCAATGTATGAAATGTGCTATATAAATAAACCTATCAAAAAATGGCAGGTAGATTTAGTTTGTGAATTGTCTGTTACCCCTGGTCTGACCATATACTCTTACATATTCACACTTTTACTGTGTCTGCTTAGTGCCTTGCTGAAAGAAGGGTAACTCCTCGTTCACTTCTTATTTATAGGATGATGGTTAAAAAAGCCAGATTAGTGCAGGATGCGTGTAGCCTGACAGATTTACATACAACAAATATGGAACAGCTGACTGCAAGGCCAGTACTGAATATAGATTACATTTAATCAGGTCCAAATGGCACTGACACAACCATAGAGACAAACAATTACTTATTACTGCACTCAGAAGGACAGGCCTGTATTATTAAACCTAAGAGCCGGTGAAATACTGTGACCATGTTACTATGTATGAGGAGCAAATCAATCCTAGCGGCTTGTGTATAACTCAAAATGTCAGACGCACCAGTGAACAAACAAAAAGTAATTTCATATCAATAAACAGTCCAAAAAGTTTGCAAATACCCTATTTTGACCTTGCTTAAACTGTACCTGTTGCCATATCTGGATTATGATGATGAAAGAGGATTATGAAGATGAAACTTTTGCTGTTTAAGTAGTGGAATGATGTTGTATTTTTTTGCTGATAGAAACAGTTTATTTGTATTTTTACTTTAGGAATTTTGAGCGTATCCTAACGCCTTTCCAAATATATTGTACTCATATTGTAGATATAATTTACAAATATACTACAAATATTTTGGACTATGACGACATAAAATTTGGTGTGAGCAAATGGTGTGAAAAAATTTCATATTTTACCCCAAAATAATAAATAAATTCATGTGTATAGAGAAAATGAAGCCTAATTTTAGACTTTTTTGAATTGACATTATTTTCATTACTGTAATGTGAATAAATATATAATTCTACTGTAATACATTAAGAAAAATCATCCTATCCAGATACAATTTCTTCTTATTAAAACCAACATAAATAGAATTTCAGAACAAATACTACCATGATATACAATTTTTCTTAAAAAAATAATTATATATATATATATATATATATATATATATATATATATATATATATATATATATATATATACAGGTGCATCTCAATAAATTAGAATGTCATGGAAAAGTTCATTTATTTCAGTAATTCAACTCAAATTGTGAAACTCGTGTATTAAATAAATTCATTGCACACAGACTGAAGTAGTTTAAGTCTTTGGTTCTTTTAATTGTGATGATTTTGGCTCACATTTAACAAAAACCCACCAATTCACTATCTCAACAAATTAGAATACATCATAAGACCAATAAAAAAAAACATTTTTAGTGAATTGTTGGCCTTCTGGAAAGTATGTTCATTTACTGTATATGTACTCAATACTTGGTAGGGGCTCCTATTGCTTTAATTACTGCCTCAATTCGGCGTGACGTGGAGGTGATCAGTTTGTGGCACTGCTGAGGTGGTATGGAAGCCCAGGTTTCTTTGACAGTGGCCTTCAGCTCATCTGCATTTTTTGGTCTCTTGTTTCTCATTTTCCTCTTGACAATACCCCATAGATTCTCTATGGGGTTCAGGTCTGGTGAGTTTACTGGCCAGTCAAGCACACCAACACCATGGTCATTTAACCAACTTTTGTTGCTTTTGGCAGTGTGGGCAGGTGCCAAATCTTGCTGGAAAATGAAATCAGCATCTTTAAAAAGCTGGTCAGCAGAAGGAAGCATGAAGTGCTCCAAAATTTCTTGGTAAACGGGTGCAGTGACTTTGGTTTTCAAAAAACACAATGGACCAACACCAGCAGATGACATTGCACCCCAAATCATCACAGACTGTGGAAACTTAACACTGGACTTCAAGCAACTTGGGCTATGAGCTTCTCCACCCTTCCTCCAGACTCTAGGACCTTGGTTTCCAAATGAAATACAAAACTTGCTCTCATCTGAAAAGAGGACTTTGGACCACTGGGCAACAGTCCAGTTCTTCTTCTCCTTAGCCCAGGTAAGACGCCTCTGATGTTGTCTGTGGTTCAGGAGTGGCTTAACAAGAGGAATACGACAACTGTAGCCAAATTCCTTGACACGTCTGTGTGTGGTGGCTCTTGATGCCTTGACCCCAGCCTCAGTCCATTCCTTGTGAAGTTCACCCAAATTCTTGAATCGATTTTGCTTGACAATCCTCATAACGCTCATAAGGCTGCGGTTCTCTCGGTTGGTTGTGCATCTTTTTCTTCCACACTTTTTCCTTCCACTTAACTTTCTGTTAACAGCCAGCTTCTTTGGCAATGAATGTTTGTGGCTTACCCTCCTTGTGAAGGGTGTCAATGATTGTCTTCTGGACAACTGTCAGATCAGCAGTCTTCCCCATGATTGTGTAGCCTAGTGAACCAAACTGAGAGACCATTTTGAAGGCTCGGGAAACCTTTGCAGGTGTTTTGAGTTGATTAGCTGATTGGCATGTCACCATATTCTAATTTTTTGAGATAGTGAATTGGTGGGTTTTTGTTAAATGTGAGCCAAAATCATCACAATTAAAAGAACCAAAGACTTAAACTACTTCAGTCTGTGTGCATTGAATTTATTTAATACACGAGTTTCACAATTTGAGTTGAATTACTGAAATAAATGAAC
The DNA here is from genome assembly GCF_019703515.2 of Myxocyprinus asiaticus. Taxonomy (NCBI): domain Eukaryota; kingdom Metazoa; phylum Chordata; class Actinopteri; order Cypriniformes; family Catostomidae; genus Myxocyprinus; species Myxocyprinus asiaticus. The sequence continues at coordinate 1,630,851 of NC_059375.1, read as the reverse complement.
TTTTCCACGACATTCTAATTTATTGAGATGCACCTGTATATACACACACACACATTTTCATGAAATATGACCCAGACATGTTCTTAACAGTTTTAGTTGCACAATCATTAGTAATTGTTAAATAATGTGTAAACTATCTTTGTCTTTCTGAAAGCTTTAGAAAATCATTATGCAAATATCAATATACAAACGTTTCATTAAAATCTATATATTAAGCACTGAAGCTTATTAAATATTTAAATGTTTGCAAATGAACTTTTTTCCATTTACAGAAACATACTTAGTAACAAAGTAAATCATTGTGATTGTGACTTTGCTATAATAAGCCCCAGACAAATGTTACTGACCATATTTAAAAAAGTGAATATGAAAATCTGTTAAGCTTTGACAGTAACATAATACACTGCATAACACAGTAGCCCATCTGTTTGATCAGATTTACCTGCAATGAAATGGATATATTACCTCTATCTAATGTCAGTCACAGAAATGCAATCAATGATGCAATATGTGAGGAGCTCATACTGTGCTAATAGGTTATTTTCTCATAAAACTGACTAGCTTATGTAATTTTTTTCACAATATTGCATCTTCAAAAGACAGAACAGGGACATTTCCATGCATAATCTATTTTTTTGACAATATCTCTACAAGCTGTATTCAAATTTAACATGCCAACTCTAATAGCTCACAGCTGAAGGTTTTATTGCTGTTAGCAGAGATATGGACAGTGCTTATTAAAGAGATAATTCACTCAAAAATTGAAATTCTGTCATCATTTACTTATCCTCATGTTGTTCCAAACATGTATGACTTGAAATGTTTAATGTCCACAGAGTGAAGCCAAAAGAGGGTTGTAAAGCGAGTTGTGTTTAGTTGTAAATTATGTAATACAGTGATGCATATTTTATTAAATATACACCCTAACCCAAACCCTAAACCAAATACTTCCTGGTACCCATGGGATCGGAGCCCATGCCTCAGAGGTTACTTGCGTTATCATTCACGCCACAGGAAAAGGTAAACACATTTGAAGTGATGCAAAGATGTCTGATGGGAAATGGCACTGTTCAGTAACTCAGCAGAATGGGGGTGATGTCAGGGTACTGGAACATTCAGTCGAAAATGTTGACTTCCAGTGTGATCATGTTGAAAAATCATTGTTTGCTTGTCAGAACTGGCCCTCCCAGTGGCCGAAGTTGGAACTACAGTTGTGATGCACTGTGCAAGAACTTTTTTAAATGGATGAGATGTGAAAGACACACCATGTCCGATTTGAAACATTTGACTTGTAATTACATTAAGAGTGCTTTCACACTAGCACTTTTGGTGCTCACCTAGGTTCGGATGATGTCAAAGTTTGGTTCGTTTGGATGATGTGAACTTTGTTTTCTGAACTCGGGTGTGCACCCGGGAACCGCACCAGAGTCTGCTTGAAAAGATGGTCTGGGTTACAGTTCATGTGAGCTTCATTAGGGTTCACTGCTGATATGAATGCAGTCGGACCAAATTGCGGATGTGAAGCAGGGGAGGGGCGAGGAAACGCACTCTGGTTAGGTTCAAGCAATCGAACCAAGCGTAAAAGCACCCTAAGATACACCTAACCCTAACCATAACAGTACTGAGACCAAAACAGCTTTAGTTCACTTACTTCTATGTAGTTTCTGGGATGTGATGTCAAAGGCACAGCGCTGGTGGTCCACATGCACATCCAGAGAGGTGATAAGAATGGCTTGTTTTTGTTTGATGGTGAAGTTATCATTCTACATTATTTGAACTTAATTTTTTAGAAATTAATTTTAATTGCGGAATTCCTGGTGAAGAACTACACTACCCATGATCCTGAAGAGAAAGATCCACCAATCAGAGAAGAGCTCTTCAGCTCCGCCCACTCCCATGATGCACTGTGAATGACACAATCGAGTCACTCTCCCTACACTCTCAAACTACTTATATATGTGTACTGTATATATATGAATATATTGCAATAAAATTAAAAAAGTGTTTCTACATTTATAATCAACAACTTTAAATCAATGGTTTTATATTTTTAATAGTTTTTAGTTCAATGGTCATCTGCAATGCTTCATGGGACTGTAGTTCATTCCATCATTACAGATGTTTAATGACGAAATATATATATATTTATTAATCTTTATAAAAAGCTAAAGCATTCAAAGAACAGTGCATCATAGAGAATCAAGAAGTAGCCAAAATAAATATTGATGTTAGTGGTTCAAATATCAGGGGACAAGTGTGGTAAAATGAAACCGTGTGTAATCTGTGATTGAGAGGAGCACATGGAGAAAAGGAAAAGTACTCTTCTACATGGTAATTCAGAATAAGATAATGTGAAAGCAACTAAAAAAACTTTAGGGTGAGACTGTATTGTATCAATGGGGAATTGATTGGACAGTGAAAAGTGCTCTCTATATGACAGATGGTTGGAAGAAAGGGGTTGAAACATAAAAGGGCTTGATGACATCAGACGCAAAGAAAAGTTTTTGCTTCTATATATTGCATTCTGATGTTGATGTTGATGCATTCTGATGATGAATTAATTTTCTTTTAAATAATGTGCACTAATTATTAAGAAAGTAAATGACATTCAATGACTTATGGCATGAATATCTTTATTTTTCACTGTAAGTAACATAAACATCAATTAACATGACAAACTAAACTAAACACCCTAAATACTGTGTGTTATTTCTATTAATATTAAAATAGTGAATAGTGAAAAGGGAATTCAATTCAGTATAATCAAGTTTTCTAAGGTCCGGCCACGAATTCTTTAACCTCCTGAGACCCGAGATTGACTGATGTCTGCATTTTCCATTTTTGATTTGTAATTAGTAGCCAGTGTTAATCTCGTCAACTAAATCACTAACGAAAACATTGACGAAAGGTTTTTTGATTTCATCAATGATATCGAAGAGGAGACGAAAAAGGCGAAAATATTATACTGCAAGATATTAACAGTGTAAAATATGAAAAGGAGAAGAAACATCTATAGAATCAGTATATAGAAGATAGATATAGATTCATCGAATCCAATAATAATTGGGGATTTCTCCTATTGAGCTGTGTGAGTTGAACACCGGCAAAATGAACAGCTTTAAAATGGAGTAAAAGCCTCTTTCAAACGCATCCTATTTATACATGATTTTAATCACTATAGTAGCTTATATCCACAACATATATGTAATATAACAACTTACATCTGCACAGTGAAGTGAATGAACAGGTGAACGAATTAAATGACGCACTAGTCAGAATATACGTAATTTGCATTGCGTAACTTGCGTTGTAAATACACTGTTTCTGTAAGAAACACACTACACGCACTGTAATATGACTAAAACAAAAAATATCCTTTCACGGAAAATTAATAAGCATAAATCATTTTAATCATTTTCATCAGACTAAAACGAATGAATATGAGATGATGAAATATTGACTAATTTTAAAGGAAATTTTCATCAAAAGACTAAAACTATGATGTGACACTGCTTCACAGGCTGAAGGGAAAGAGAACACAGGGAAGCAGGCATTCCAGGTTCAGGTAAGAATTTTAATCGGCCACCTCAGTGCTTTACAATTTCACAAACTCATCAGTTTCACAGGCACGTAATTACTTAAACACATCAGCTTCACAAACACAATAGATTAAGCACAACAACTTCTGTAGCACCGTGGCCTTCCTTGTGCCAGACTCTCTCTCTCTGCTGCTGGTGGCGTGGCTGTTTATATGCCGCACTCCCCATGCTCACTGGAATTAGAGACAGGTGTTAAACATAATCTAGCTCAGGTGCAAGTGCCCTTACCGCTTTCTCTCTCTCTGGACGGACGCTTAACCACACCCCCGCTGCCACATATGACTAAAACAAAAAACTGTGAAAAAATTAACACTGCTAGTAGCCCCTAAGAAACATGCAAAAAAAAAAAAAAAAAAAAAAAAAATAAACATTTAGACCAAATAGTTTGCCTAAAAATGTATGTCAACATATGTGGACAGCAGGACTAAGTTGTAAAATTGTAAATAATACCAATCTATAGAAAGTCAGATTTTTTGTTTATGTTTCCAGGAATGTTGGTTATTCATGTTTTTGAGACATTACAGACATTACATCAGAAATTAGGATAATTAATTCTGATTCAAAGTAATTTTCAGCATCATCCAATCAGTGCCAACCATGTTAAAATAAAATGATGTACTGATTATCATTGTCCCATGTCTTCCAAACATGCTGTGTGGTCAAAACATCATCTGCAGCCTGAAACTGAACTTTAAAGAGGAAGTTTGGATTGAATGCACTATTTTAAATGAAAATGAGCATACAGTCTACGTACATGGTCATTGTGTTTAATAGGGTGGCGTTTTGCGATATATCGCCCACATTTTTAAAATGCCATATCGGATGAAACTAGAGACTCTAATCTTTTGACTCAAACAGGTTTCAATGTAAAAACTTAATTAGGTTTCTTACCAGATGTAGTTTTGTTGGTGTTTCTCCCAATGAGAGAAACTCTCCTTTTCTGGAGAATAAACTTTACATCCACATCTAACAAGTTCTGATTACTTTATTATAAAAATAAATATAGCTATAGGCTAATTACAATTTTGACTTTTAGGGCTGTTGTTTGAAAAAAAAAAAAAAAAAAAAATCTATTCTTCCTCTTATTCTATAATCCTCCACATTCAGTAAGGTAAAATTAGCCTTTCCTTATCCTACAAATACTGTGAATTTGCACAATGGAGCAATTCTCAGATATTTCATAAAATAATAATTGGTGAATGGAGACAGAGCTTTGATATTCATGAGAATCAGACTCACAACTGTTTGTAGAATCCAGTATAGTCAAAATGTTTGCATGTACGCAGATTCAGTGGCACTTCACTTCATCACTACAGACTCTGAACAAACTGAACAAATCATTTTTACACTTGAAGCAAGGACAGTAAAAGCAAACCTTTCTGTCCATTCTTCTTTCAAGGTTCGGCTTTCATCAATTTCTCTTTAATTGAATAATACACTGTGTCATTATACATGTGCTGATGCATCGCTGTATCAACTGCCATGGCTCTTGTTTGAGATTTGTCTACATTAAAGCATTTTGCATTAGGTATACATGCTGTATTTTGTAGGAAAACTGCCTAGCATTCTCCACCAATATATGTACGATTATGAAAAGGATCAGTTTAGAAACCTGATTATAAATATTCTCCACCATTAAATGTAAGACCTCAGGCTGGACTTGTCCACGTGTCTTGCATTTAAAATATGTAGAGGGTTTAGCAATGTTGGGACTAATGTCCACTTTATTCACCCTTATATGTAATAATGTAAGGAATTTAGCTCAAGAAGGGAATTATGATTAATTCCGGGGAATCTTGAAAGAATTAATGGCTACATCTAATCAACCGGCGTCCAGCGCTGAGTTGATGCAACGTATTTGTTAACTCTTAAATATTAGCAATTTTACTCCCATGGCCATTGAAAATAACATCACAAATAAGTCAAAATATTGTTTATAAGCATGTAGCATTTTGATCTTAAAGTTCAAGGGACCGAATATATTTATTTATTTACCAGTCAACTTCTCTTTTGAATACAAACAAACTTTACTGACTAATCTAAAATATAAAACTAAACTAACACATTGAGACAAACATGAACACATGTTAATGAATTAATTTTGACAGAAAATTATTGGAAATTATCTGTAACAGAGGAAATTGAAGTATATGTTTGATTCTATAGACCGTTGCCTTACCAACCATTAATACTTAATTTAACACGACTGGATTTGAGATGGGTTTACACAAATTATATATCAAAGCACCAAATTTCAGCGAAAGTCTAGAGGTAATTGTACCTGCGTTACGTTGAAGTCCTTGTTGTGGAGAATTGTTGAAGATGCTTTCCCTCTTTGCAAGAAAACTCTCAGAGTCAGGGGTTCCAGAAGCCAAAGTAATAGTTTATTGAGCAACCAATAAACCTGAGAAGGCCAGCTGTCCGTACTGCCTTCACTGTTCCCTACTTCCATCTTTATATACTTCTATCTCTTCTGAGTCCATAAATTACTTAACCTGGTTATTTCCAACCAATGGACTTGCATCTTACATCATTTCAGCTCACCACCATTATTTCTTAGACCATCTGGCTTCTTTCTAATGGTGGAAACCTAGCAACCTATCTAATTTTTAAAAAGAATGTATACTTTCTAGAAATAAACATTCTAAACAAACAACATAATGTTAAAATAACACAATTAGTCTTTTGTCATTAACCATAATGGACTTCTTGTTTATTGACTGTACTGTGCATTATGTCTGTTTTTGCTCTGTATGTTGGCTGAGCATGTTCCACACATGTGCTTTCCTCACATGTACAAATCTTGTTTATATAGTGTTTAATACTTTTACTTCTTAAAAAATATACCATATCCTCGGGTTTGTTTAAGGGAGGTCTTTGTTGAGTTCAATGGTCTTGAAGATCTGATGAAGCTGCAGTGTCGATCAGAAATTGATTATGCATGCTGGATCGATGGTGGAAAGATCAGCAGAACCTCAAAAGACAGCTGCAGAAGTAGTTTGCAACTTCTATATTTTAGAGACTTTGCAAACTTAGAAATGAGGAGGGACCTCATGGTCTAAAGGGAGTTTCCCTAGGAAACTAATGTGATAAGTCATCCATAACTTGATAAGTGGTAAACAGTCAGTAAATAAGTCCTAATCATGTGTGTTAGATGAATTTGTCCATTTTTAGTATAGAAAAATAGACTGTGCATTGCGCAGTGTAAAATAATGGTACAATGTGATTGTGTCAAAGTTAATAATATATGCAAATGTGATATAAAACAAGAAAAGTTTGTTTTGTGCATTTTGAGAGATGAGAAACACTTTAGTTTGTGTCCAGCTAAAATGAGAATACAAATGGATCATTTCAAAGAAAGTCTGTTCAAGCTCTTTGTCTTGGATGAGTTTTTAGTATGTGACGGTCCGGCGTCCACTGTAAACAAACATGGATCTCACATTAGTATAATTTTAAGCTTAGATAATTGGCAATATCAAAGGACAAAGAGGGCAACTTTGCATTAAAAGCTATATACAGTGGCAACAGGGCCCTTTCTTACAATAAAAACAGAAGGTTGCATATTTTTCCAAAAAAATTAGCACAAAGAACTTTCTCACATCACTTTGTTTTTCAGAATCAAAGTACAGATTAAAGAACAGAAGTTCACTGAGCACAGTGTAACAACCTGCTGTTGCCTCTACAATCACTATTTGGATTCTAGATTAATTGTAATTCCTTTGTACGATGCAAGATTCGTCAACACATTACATCACACTATGGCAATTTTCCAAACTCCCAGTAAATCCTTATAGCTTAACTCTTGGAGATAGCAAATCTTATTATAAAGGCTTTCCCCAAAAAAATCACTTTAATGTGACAAAATAACCTTCCCAGTTTATTCTGCATAGCTGCCTTAGTAGTATGACTGTTTTTCCCAACAAAGTCTCATGACAACTCGTAATAATTTGTACATAATAGCAAATATCATAAGATATCGTACATAATAGCAAAATCATAAGACACTGTACGACCCTGCTCGTATAAAAAGTATGACTTATTCATGTAGACACCAACCCATCAACAAACAAAATTTAAAATTGATACAATACAGGCATCAGATTTGAGCTAGCCTCCAATCCAGCACATTATTTTAAGAAAGGAAACGTCAGTTAACAAATTAGATTAAAAATATTTATTTATGCAATTAAAAATGACTGATGTATGTGTAACACGGTTCACAGTGGGAAAGGAGTTGGCAGGAACCGGTTGAACAATCAAAGTAATATTTTAATAGGAACTTAAAAAGACATAAAAACATAAACACACACGGCAGATGCATATGGCTCTCTCTATGTCTGTCTGTCACTCCGGCCGCCTTTTAAAGGCTGTCTCTGTCATCACTGAAATGAGACACATGGGTTTAGTGTTAACAGTCACCAGGTCATGGCCCTTACCGCTTCCTTTCTCCTCAGTGACAGACACATGACCACGTCCCGCTCCACATACCCAAGTATGGCCTCTGGAGAGGAAATCAGCCACAACCATCTGCGACCCGGGCCTGTGGACCACCTTAAATTTGAAGGACTGCTAGGTACCAACGAGTGATCCGCACATTGGTATCCTTCATGCAGTAGAGCCACTGAAGCAGGCGTGATCCGAGCAGAGGATGAAGGCCCACCCCAGCAGGTAATAGTGGAGGGTTAGGACTGCCCACTTGATGGCAACACACTCTTTTTCAATTGTGCTGTACTTAGTCTCCCTCAAAGAGAGCTTACGACTAATGTACAGCACGGGATGCTCCACCCCCTCCACCTCCTGTGAGAGCACGGCCCACAATCCCCTCTCTGATCCATCCATCTGTAAAATGAAGGGGAGAGAGAAGTTAGGAGCATGTAGAAGTGGCACGCAACAGAGTGCAGATTTCACCCTCGTAAAAGACTGTTGGTACACCTCCATCCACTGGACCGGATCTGGCGCCCCTTTTTTAGTGAGATCAGTCAAGGGGTTGGTGACATCAGAAAAATTAGGCACAAACCTTCTGTAATAAATCAAATCAACACAAGTGCAACAGTGGGTGAAAGTCTTGGGTGCAGTTCTGAGCAATATAGCAGTCATGACAGTGATGAGACATATACCAATTTACAATAAACATCAGATTTACACAACACAATTTACATATCTAATATACACATAATTACACACAACACAATATACAAATAATAATAGACAATGTACAGTATACAATACACACAATATAGAATACACAGTATACAATAAAAATAGTATATATAAAATATACAGTAGGTTGTATGAGCTATATTGACATTCAGGCTGTCGGTTGATAGTCAGTTGCCAGTGTGTTGTTAAGAGAGAATATAATTTATGACAGTCCAGTGTAAGATTAATAAAAGTGCATTGCTGATGTATATTGATTGTGCGAGATCAAGAGTTCAAAAGTCTGATTGCTTGAGGGAAGAAGCTGTCATGGAGTCGGCTGGTGCGGGTCCTGATGCTGCGATACTGCCTGCCTGATGGTAGCAGTGAGAGCAGCCCATGGCTCGGGTGGCTGGAGTCTCTGATGATCCTCCGAGCTTTTTTCACACACCGCCTGGTATGTGTGTCCTGGAGGGAGGGAAGCTCACCTCCGATGATGTGTCTGGCAGTTCGCACCACCCTTTGCAGGGCTTTGTGGTCGAGGGCAGTGCTGTTGCCATCCCAGGCAGTGATGCAGCCAGTTAGGATGCTCTCTACAGTGCAGGTGTTGAACCATGTGAGGATGTGGTGGTTCATTCCAAACTTCCTCAGCCGTCTCAGGAAGAAGAGGCACTGGTGAGCCTTCTTCACAACGGCCATAGTGTGGACGGACCATGCGAGTTCCTCAGTGATGTGGACACTGAGGAACTTGAAGCTGCTGACTCTCTCCATCGGTGCTCCATTGATGGTGATGGGGCTGTGTTCTCTGTCTTTTCTCCTGAAGTCCACCACAAGCTCCATGGTCTTGCTGATGTTGAGGGAAAAGTTGTGCTCCTGACACCAGCGTGTCAGAGTGTGCACCTCCTCTCTGTAGGCTGTTTCATCATTGTCAGTGATCACACCTACCACCGTCGTATCATCAGCAAACATAATGATGGCATTGGAGCTATGTGTTGCCACACAGTCATGTGTGTACAGGGAATACAGGAGTGGGCTGAGAACACAGCCCTGCGGGGCTCCAGTGTTGAGAGTCAATGATGAGGAGATGTTGCTGCCCATTCTAACCACTTGGCGTCTGCTTGACAGGAAGTCCAGGATCCAGCTGCACAGTGAGCTGTTTAAGCCCAGAGCCCAGAGTTTCTCATCAAGTTTGGAGGCCACTATGGTGTTGAATGCTGAGCTGTAGTCTACAAACAGCATTCTCACATATGTGTTCCTTTTTTCCAGGTGGGAGAGAGCAGTGTGTAGTGTAGATGCAATGGTATCATCAGTGGAGCGGTTGTTGCGGTATGAAAACTGCAGTGATTCCAGTGAGGCAGGCAGCACAGAGCAGATGTAATCTCTGATTAGTCTCTCAAAGCATATGCTGATGATGGGGGACAGAGCAACAGGATGCCAGTCATTTAAGCAAGTGGTTTTGGATTGCTTTGGTACAGGAACCATGGTGGACATTTTAAAGCATGTGGGGACTACAGACAAAGAGAGGGAAAGGTTGAAAATGTCAGTAAAAACATCAGCCGTTGATATGCGCACGCTCTGATAACATGGCCCGGAATGCCATCTGGACCCACGGCTTTACGGATATTAACCCGTCGGAAGGATCGGGTTACATCCGCTACAGAGATGGAGAGTGAACTATCCTCTGTAGCTTCAGCCGCGATAGCTCCACGAGGGCAGTGTTATTTCCCTCAAAATGAGCATGAAAAGTATTTAGCTCATCCGGGAGAGAGTCAGCGGTGTTCACGGCAGAGTTTTTATTCCCTTTGAAGTCTGTGATGATATTAATTCCCTGCTACATGCTTCTAGAGTCGGTGGTGTTGAACTGTCCTTCAATCTAGTCCCTGTACTGGCATTTGGCTGCTCTGATAGTTTTGCGGAGGGCATAACTGGCTTGCTTATGCTCCTCCGCGTTCCCAGAATTAAAAGCAGAGGTTTTATGCGTGCATTAAGCGCCACACGAACATCGCTGTTAATCCATGGTTTCTGGTTAGGGTAGATCCGTATTGTTTTGGATGGTATAACATCCTCTATGCACTTCCTGATTGGAACATCTCCCAGTCCACATGATCAAAACAGTCTTGTAGCATAGATAGCCAGTCAGCCCCATGAATTGTCTCACCTCCTTTTTGACTTGGGACGTGGGCAGGCCACTATCATTGTGGTCTTATCAATTTGGGGCCGTACCTGCCCATGACCTAAGTGGAAGCCCAGATACCATACTTCCACCTGTCTAATTGTGCACTTTTTCAGGTTTGCCGTGAGTCCCGCCCATCTCAGCGACCTCAGAACGGCTCTTAGATAATGCATATGCCTCTGCCAGTCATTACTGAATATAATAATATCATTCAAGTAGGCAGCGGCATAAGCAGCATGTGGCCAGAGGATCTTATCCATCAGGTGCTGGAACATGGCGGGAGCCCTGAACAAACCGAACGGAAGAGTGACAAATTGTTGTAATCTAAACGGTGTGAAAAAGGCCATTTTCTCTCGGGATAATAGAGTTAAGGGGATCTGCCAATATCCCTTTGTTAAATCCAGTGTCGAATAAAACTGAGCCACACCCAACCGATTGAGCAGTTCATCAATTCAGGGCATTGGGTATGCGTCAAATTTAGACACCACATTGACTTTCTGGTAATCTACACAGAACCGGACTGACCCGTCACTCTTGGGAACAAGAACAACCGGGCTGGCCCAATTGCTGTGTGATTCTTCTATTACTCCCATCTTGAGCATTGCCTCTAATTCGTCCTGAATCACTTTTTTCTTATGTTCGGGCAAGCGGTATGGCCGACTATGCACTATCACTCCCGGTGGGGTCTCTATATGGTGTTGTATGAGGTTAGTATGACCGGGAAGAGGAGAGAACACGTCCGCAAATTCGTTTTGCAATTTGGCCACCTCCATGAGCTGGGACGGTGAGAGGTGGTCTTCACAAGGTACCGGGGTGAATGGATCGGCTTTGAAATTCACCTCCAGACCGAGCTCCTCCCTCTCCGGAACTAACGTCGCCATGGACATGGGGACCACCTCTCTCCATAATTTAAGGAGGTTGAGGTGGTAAATTTGACATGCTCCGCCTCTATCTGTTCGTTTAACCTCATAATCAAGATCCCAGACTCGCCATGTAACCTCAAAGGGTCCTTGCCACTTGGCGAGAAATTTTGAGCTCTATGTGGGGAGTGATACAAGTTCTTTAGCTCCCGGTCCAAATTCCTGTGTCTGGGTACCCCTATTGTAGAGCCGGCTTTGTGTCTCTTGAGCTTGGAGCAAATTTTGTTGTGACAACTGACCCAGTGTGTGTAGCTTTGCTTGAAGATCAAGGACATATTGAATTTCATTTTTTGCTTTGGGAAGGTCCTTCCTCCCACGCCTCCCATATGACATCAAGCACATGTCCATACAGGAGCTCGAAGTGAGAAAACCCTGTGGAGGCTTACGGGACCTCCCTGACCACAAATAATAAGGGTTCCAGCCATTTGTCCCAATTTTTGCGTCCTCGTGCATGAACTTGCGAATCAAATGTTTCAGGGTTCGATTAAATCGTTCCACCAGCCCGTCAGTTTGCAGGTGATAAACACTGGTGTGAATCGATTTAACCCCAGCAATTCATAAAGTTTGCGTAGTGTACATGACAAACGTTGTGCCTTGGTCGGTGAGGATTTCTTTCGGAATCCCCACCCGGGAGATCATTTTGAAGAGTGCCTCCGCAACACTGTGTGCCAAGATGTTGCAAAGAGGCACTGCTTCCGAATATTGCGCTGCATAATCCACCAGGACTAATACAAACCAATATCCGTGTGCTGAACGTTATAATGGCCTGATGAGGTCCATACCAATTCTTTCGAAAGGGGCCTCGATCAACAGTAACGGGCACAGTGGCACTCTTGGTGTGGCCAGTGGATTCACCAACTGACATTCACGGAATGCCGCACACCATCTGCGCACATCCCCGTGAATGCATGGCCAATAAAAACGGGCCATTAAATGGTGCAGTGTTCTTTCTTGACCTGCTATAAGATTATGATGAGCCACCTGGAAAAGTGTTTCCCGACAGCTCCTCGGGACTAATAATTGGGTTGTATTTTCATGGGTCTGAGTGTCCTGCGTCACTCGATACAACCGGCCCCCAATAATCGAAAAATGTGGATATGCGAGTGTGATGTCAGGCTGGAGCTGCTGGCCATCAATTACTCTCACTTGGTCAAAGGTGTGCCTAAGGGTTTTGTCACAACTGTTCTAGAGGAAAATCTAAGGGCAAGAATGCTGGAGGATTCCCTCCCGCATCACTCTGACACTGAGCAGATGTGGACGGCCACGGCTCCGCCTCCCCAGCCATTGCATCACACACCGAGATTTTGGTTTGCAGGATCCATCCACACACAGCGCTTTTAATAACCTTTTAAACGCCGGCCAATTTGTTCCCAGAATTAGTGGATGGGTGAGGAGCGAATTAACCACGGCCTCCCCTCTATGCTTTACCCCCCGAAATTGAATGACGGTAGTCACTACCAGATATTTGTGAACATTTCTGTGCACACACCTCACCATCACCTTGTGTTTTGTACCCAAAGCCCCATCCTGAACCAAGCCGTGGTGGATCGTGGTTTGATTACAGTCCGAATCAACCAGGGCTTGGTATGTACGCCCCTTCATTTTTACCAGTATACGGTACGTTCCTGCTCGATCGGGGACAGTCTGTGGCGTGTCGGGTACCCGGATCCACATCTCCGCCTCCATTACTGGACACCGGTTTCAGATGTGTCTCAGTTCCCTGCAACTCCGACAGACTGGCCCAGGCTTCCTGGCTGCACTCATGGTGGCAGAGACATCAACCTGGGAAGGACGACGGAGACTGGTAGGGGAGGGAGCAGCACGTAGTGCAGCCCGCGAAGGCGGGGCACCAGTTTGGGTGGAACCGCTCCCCATTTTCAGGGAGCGGGTATAGGGTGAGAAGGTGGAGAGTGAGGGACAAGAGGAGTAGGAGAAGCAAGAGGGGGAGAGAGAGAGAGAACTGGACTGCTCGCCGGCTTCCGGGTAGGCCACCATGTGGGCTTTGGCCAGCTGGACTGCATCATCCAGCGAGTGTGGCGATGGCTCTGGACACATTCTGCAGTTCTTTGGGGCAGGCGAACAGTTAGCTGTTCCAGCACCATCAGCTCGTTAACCTCTTCCATGCCACAGCCATCCTCGGCTAGCACCCATTTCCAACAGGCATCACGGAGCTGCTGGGCAAATGCAAACGGTGGACAGCCTCACTCAGGGTGAGGGAGCAGAACCACTGGCAGTGTTGTTCTGGGGTGCGGCCAACCCGTTGCAGGACAGTGGTTTTCAGCTTTTTGTAGTCCAGGCAGTCCTCAGCTGGAAGTTGCTGCGCCACGAGCTGGGGCTCCCTGGAACGCAGGGCCTATTGGGATCACGGCCAGCCGGAGGCGGTGGCCGACTGCTCAAAGAAACCCACAGATGCCTACGGATCATCCTGGGGCCCCATCTCCGAGAGCAGCAGCTGTGGCTTCATCGCCGCTTCCGGGGCCTCGGTGGAGGATCCGCCTGGAGCTAACCAGCTCTGCAAGGCTTGACGATCCTCGGCCTACGCTTGGAGGAGCTCCTGTAAGTGCTGTTCTTGTATGAGGAGGGCTTTCTGGTGAGTCTCCTTGATGCTAGCCAAGGTGCGGATGACTTCACTTCTCCCTGGTCCCGGGTTTCGGCACCAATGTAACATGGTTCACAATGGGAAAGGAGGCAGCGGGAACTGGCTGAACAATAAAAGCAATGTTTTAATAGGAACTTAAACAAAAACAAACGCACATATGGCAGCTGCATGTGGCTCCCTCTCTGTCTGTCTATCGCTCCAGCGGCCTTTTAAAGCCCGTCTCCAGTGTCACTGAAACGAGACACAGGTGTTTAGTGTTAACAATCACCAGCTAATGGCGCTTCCTTTCTCCCCAGTGACAGACACATGACCATGTCCCGCTCCACAGTATGTTAATAACCTGTAATATGATTTCCTCGTTCCAAACCCTAATGTTTTTTTTTTCTTCCAATTTCCAGCATTGTTTCCCTCCGCTGATAGGCACAAATATGGCAGCTGCGAAAAAAAAAAAAAAAAACTGAAACAGGTCACTTTAATGCTGCCATTAATTTTGCATTGTTAGATCGCCTTCTACACAATCAAATTGTAAGAAAATACAATACAAATGATAATAATAACTATGTTAATCATAACTCATTTTCTTCACACGATGGTACCAAAAAAAAAAAAAATTTAAAACGATGGTGCTGAAAGTGTCCCTTTGCGCCTCCTGATGGGGATTTTGCGAACGTATCTCATGTGTGAGAATTTAAAGTTTTAAAGCCACATTAATCCCTGAATTTGTACGGTTCAATATGGTTGGATACCCACTGTAAATTAAAGGCTTTACAACAAATACTACCAAACTGTTAAGCAGTGATTTCTTATTTAAATCAACATGGATTAAAGACAGTATTACGCTAATGAGATTTTGTGGGGAAAATGTACTTATTGTACTCTTATTCCAATACCCTTCACAGGAAAAACAGGCTTAAAGGAATAGTTCACCTTAAAATGATTATCTTCTCATCATTGAATCTCTGACAAAACTCTGACAGAATCTGTCAAACTCTGACTTTCTTTTTTCTGCATAACACAAACAAAGATATTTTGATGGAGATATGATGTGAATATGTCCATACAAATGTAAGTCAGTGGAGTCCAACACCTCCAAGCTATCTTTTCCTTTAATCTTGGATTAATCAAGTTGATTTATGAAAACTAGATGAATCATTTTGTGGTGATGGGGGTGTGGCTGAGCGACATCTGTAGAGAGCTAGGCTGGGAGAGGAAGAGCGGCAAGGATTGACACCTGTGGGAAATTATCTCTAACAGCTGTTTTGTGTTACAGTGGTGCTGAAACCCAGGAATGGAGTCCCGCCACTGGCCGAAGTATTCAAGACCCTCGTCAGCATCCACCAAGCCCCACATCAGTCTCTGCTTGAGCTGCATCTGGAACAGGACCAGCAGTTCCAGGCACTCTTCCAGGCTCAATCGGAGGACCAGCAGGTGCTACGGAGCATGGTACACCAGGAGGGGTCTTCTGCTGTGACCCTGGACCCACCTACGGCCCTACAGCACATCAGTCTGACAAGGATGGGACCTCAAGACAACCCGGAGATGTTCCTTGAGCTCTTCGAGTGGACAGCGGGAGCATGGAACTGGCCCAGCACTCAGTGGAAGGCCTTGTGCTGCTGTTGTCTGGGGAAGCCCAACTCGTGGCCCACCAACTACCTGCATCCAACCTCCTGGTGTACAAAGATCTGAAGAAAGCCATCCTGCAACGGGTCAGCTGAAGCCCAGAGCAACAATGCCAACACTTCCACTCGCTGACACTTGGCAAGCTCGACCGCCCATTTGTATTCACTCGACAGCTCCATGAAACCTGCCGAAGGTGGCTGCTGGCTGCAGATTGCAACGCCGAGGAGATACTCGATCTGGTACTGGTCCGGCTACCAAGTGAGACAGTGGAGTGGGTACAGTGCCATCCAGCGACCGGCATCGGTGGATGGGGCGGTCCAGCTGGCTCAGGACCATATGGCAATGTATTCAGGGGCCGGCGAGCCACCTTCTTCTCTCTCTCTCTCCCCTTCCCCTTTTCTCCACCTCTTCTTCCCCTCATCCTGTTCTTATTCCCTGGAAACAAGAAATTCTGTCCCCAAAACCATTCCCCGGTCCCGTGGGCCATTCAACCCACCAGTTTCCCCTAACCCTCTCTGCTCTCCCCCACAGGCTGGTGAATCTGCTGCTTCAGGTGTGGTTGTGGTCTGCTGGAGCTGTGGGGAACCTGGGCATTTCCAGGACTGGTGCCACACGATGGAGGTGGAGACATTGGTCAGGACCCCGACGTGCCACAGGCCGTCCCCAATCGAGCAGGAGAGTACCGGATACCTGTGAGTATTAAGGGAGGTTCATACCAAGCCTTGGTGGATTCAGGTTGTAATCAAACCTCCATTCACCAAAGCTTGGTTCAGTCCAAGGCTTTGGATACAGACCAGTGGGTGAAGGTAGTGTGTGTGCACGGGGATATCCAAAATTACCCTTTAGTGATGGTCATTATTCAGTTTCAGGGACAAAAGTATAGTGTTGAGACTGCGGTTAGTCCCCCGCTTCTCCCATCCACTAATCTTGGGTACGAATTGGCTGGCATTTACTACTTTATTAAGGGGAATATGTGTGCATGGGTCCTGCAGCAAAGCGTATCGGTGTGGTGTGTGATTCGCTGGCTGGGGAGGTGGTGCCAGGGCCGTCTACGTCAGTTACATAAAGTCTTGGCTTCCCCAGCCCTTAGAGGATTCCCTACAGGGGATTTCCCTCTGGAGCAGATGCAAGACGAGACCCTTAGGCATCCCTTTGAACAAGTAAAAGTGATTGATGATCAACATCTCCAGCCAGACATTGCATTTGCATATCCGTATTTTTCAATCAGTAAGGATCAGTTGTATCGAGCGACAAAGATGGATACATCCCAATTGTTAATACCACGGAGCCGTCGGGAAATGCTATTCCTGATGGCTCATTATTATCCGATGGCGGGTCACTTAGGACAGAAAAAGACACTGAACCGTCTAATGGCCCGTTTCCATTGCCCGTGCATTTGTGGGGTGCATTTGTGGGGATGTTCGCAGTTGGTGTGTGGTATGCCGTGAATGTCAGCTGGTGAATCTGCCGGCCACCCCAAGAGCACCATTGTGCCCCCTTCCATTGATCGAGGTCCCCTTTGAAAGAATTGGTATGGACCTCGTTGGGCCATTACAATGGACAGCACGCGGGCATAGCTTTTTGTTGGTTCTTGTGGGCTACACAATGCAATATCCAGAAGCAGTGCCTCTGCGAAAAAATTTCAGCACAAAGTGTTGTGGAGACACTCTTCAGAATCATCTCCTGATTGGGGATTCTGAAAGAAATCCTCACAGATCAGGGCATTACGTTTATGTTACGTACACTATGTGAACTGTACGAATTATGTACGATTCAGATCA
This sequence comes from Myxocyprinus asiaticus, assembly GCF_019703515.2. Classification (NCBI taxonomy): domain Eukaryota; kingdom Metazoa; phylum Chordata; class Actinopteri; order Cypriniformes; family Catostomidae; genus Myxocyprinus; species Myxocyprinus asiaticus. The sequence goes on along the minus strand of NC_059375.1, from coordinate 1,613,023 downwards.
GCCGTTTACCACCCCCAAACAGGCGGCTTGGTCGAACGATTTAATCAGACCCTGAAGAATATGATTTGTAAGTTAATGCATGAAGATGCTTGAAATTGGGACAAGTGGCTAGAGCCCCTATTATTTGCAATGCAAGAGGTCCCGCAAGCCTCCACAGGGTTCTCCCCATTTGAATTATTTTATGGGCGTCGACTGCACGGTGTGCTCGACGTCCTATGGAAAAATTGGGAGGAGGAACCTTTAAACAGCAAAAACTAAATTCAATACATTCTTGACATGAGAGCAAATCTCCACACACTGAGGCAATTTACACAGGAGAATTTGCTCCAGGCTCAAGAACATCAAACCTGGCTGTATGATAGGGGTACTCTACTATGGGAATTTACACTGGGAGACACAGTCCTTGTATTGCTCCTCACATCAAGCTCTAAATTACCTAAGGAACCTTTGAGGTCTCACGGCGAGTTGGGGAAATTGATTATGAGGTGAAACGAATGGATAGAGGTGGAGCACATCAGATTTACCAGATCAACCTCCTAAAACTGTGACTGAGAGAGGCAGTCCCCGTGACTTTGGCGACAGTGGTTCTGGAGAGGGAGGAGCTCGGACCAGAGGTGAACTTAAAAGCCACCAATCAAGTCACCCTGGTCACTTGTAGAGACCACCTCTCCCCATTCCAAGACACAGAGGTTGCCAGGTTGCAATGAGAATTTTCTGACTTTCCTCTTCCCGGTCGTACAAATCTCACAGAGCACCATATCGAAATGACCCCTGGGGTAGTGGTACATAGTCATCCCTACTGATTACCTGAGCACAAAAAAGAAGTGGTTCAGAAAGAATTAAAGGCCATGCTGGATATGGGGGTAATAGAAGAACAGTGACTGGGCCAGCCTGGTGGTTTTGGTTCCTAAGAGTGACAGCTCGGTCCGGTTCAGTGTGGATTATAGAAAAGTAAATGTGGTGTCTAAATTTGATGCATACCCGATGCCTCGGATTGATGAGGTGCTTGATCAGTTATGCGTGGCTCGCTTTTATTCGACACTGGATTTAATGGGAGAGGGAGGAGCGCCCCGTGCTGTACATTAGATGAAAGCTCTCGTTGAGAAACTAAGTACAGCACAGTCGAGAAGGAGTGTTTGGCCATCAAGTGGGTGGTCGTCACCCTCCAGTATTATCTGTTGGGGCGTGCTTTCACCCTCTATTTGGACCACACCCCGCTCAAGTGGCTCCATCGCATGAAGAATACCAATACGTGGATCACCCGTTGGTATCTAGCTCTCCAGCCTTTTAAGTTTGAGGTGGTCCACAGGCCGGGGGTGCAGATGGCTGTTGTGGATTTCCTCTCCAGAAATGGGGGGCATTAAGTGTCAGGCCGGATGGCTCCCCAGCCTGAGTTGGGTGATGGGGGTATGTGGTGATGGGGGCATGGCCGAGCAATGTCTGTAGAGACGAAGAGCGGTAAGGATTGACACCTGTGGGAAATTATCTCTAACAGATGTCTTGCATTGCAGTGAGAGCTGGTAAGGGATAAAAGGGCAATCCAGGCCACCAGAGGAGAGACCAACCTGAGTGTGTGTGTGTGTGTGTGCCCTGCTGAAAAGCAAACCGTGTGTGTTAAACTGAGTGAATAAAACGTGGATTGTTTACCTGGCTCCCGCTTCCTCCTTACTACCTGAAGAAGTGACTTGTTACACACTTGTCATTTTCAGAGTCCTGTCTTAACTATGCCCAGCCCATGAAGTTAATATAATCTGGACTAGACAGATAGGAGATCAACCGCAAACAATTAAATTGATTACTTAAAGAATTACAGAATGGCATTTTAAGCAGTGAACGAGTAACAAAATTTGTAATGTTCTTTTTAGCACAGTTATAATACAGATGTTGAAACATATATATACTGAACGTCCTGCTTCTCAACCCAAACATAAAACTACAAACAGTTGTGTATTTTATCTCTGGCTTCATGCCTTCAAATGAATTCCTGCAGATGACGTTACTGTGAACTGCCTATTTTTTGGTTCAGATTTCAACACTGCCATTAAATAAACAATTTGAATGCTTTTTTCAGTTCCTTGACTGTGTTACGCTTGTATGCTTATTTGGACCAATCTGAGCTGTGAAAAGCTATCAACTTTACATCTCAACACTGTTTGAATGAGAAGCACATTTTACGCCCTCCCAGATAAATATAAACCATTTTAGATCTCATTAATATATGAAGCTATTTGGATAGACACTACAATATGGACAACATTTTTACGTATTACAGCTTTAGAAACAAAATATTGACAAATCTATTACAAATATATCTGAATACATGAATCAATTATGAATATGTTTGTACATTTTTTACTCATTTATATATTTTAGATTCCTTAACCCTACCACAACCTCTAAACATAACCACTTTTGAACAATATAAAAACACATAACAAGTAGATTAATGAACAGTATAAAAATGTGTTACAATATATTAATTTATTAATATATTTACAGCCGCTAATCCCACACCTACTCCTAAACCTCCAAAAATTGGGGCAGTGGTGGCTCAGCGGTTAAGGCTCTGGGTTACTGACCAGAAGGTCAGGGGTTCAAGCCCCGACACTGCTAAGATGCCACCTTGAACAAAGCCCTTGACCCCATCTGCTCCAGGGGGCACCATATCATGGCTGACCCTGCGCTTTGACCCCAGCATAGCTGGGATATGTGAAAAAAACAATTTCACTGTATATATGCAAAGAAATGTATAATGTGTGACAAAGTAAAGGCTTCTTCTTAAACCCAACCATAACCATTAAGCATATAAAAAGTAACAGGTAGATACATTTAATTGCAATAATTTATTCAGAAAAATGCCAAAAAGTACAAAAGTAGTCCAAAGGGTGATGTGCTGCATCCGATGTGCTCCCTGATGGCATACAATAGCTTTGTGTGAGGTAGAGAGTGGAATTTAAAATATTACACCGTAACAGCACTGTCATATCTCATTCAAACATAGAATATGGCATGTTGCAAATGGTCACGAGACACTTGAGAGCCAATGTGCATGCGACTTCACTACAGTAAAACCGCTGGTCATAATGCTTCTTGAGGCAATTTTGAAAATGAAACCAATGTAGGTTGATGGTTATGGCCGACACAACGGCAGATGGAGATGGAGATCATTGAATAAAAGGCTTGAATTTGGGTCTGTTCTTCACAGAAAGCAATCTGAAAATTTTGATTATATCTGCAAATATATCTGTTTTATGGTGCTTTTTGTGATGTATTTTGTTTGTTGGCATATTCTGAAAACTCCTTTTGTGTCCCATGGCAAGAAAAAAAAATAAAATAAAATGCTTAATAAATGATTAAACGATTACAGAGTTTTATTTATTTTAATATTTTAAAGTGTAGTCTTGGTTAAAGTGATATAATCCTTTAAAATGTTGTATAGGGCAGCAGAAATCACACAGAACTGAATGAAACCCTTAAAATGTCATATTATAATATCAACTGTGTTAAATACAGTTGTGCTCAAAAGTTTGCATACCCTGGCAGAAATTGTGAAATTTTGGCATTGATTTTGAATTAAGGATAGTGATCATATGAAGCCATTTATCATCACATAGTTGTTTGGCCCCTTTTTAAATCATAATGATAACAGAAATCACCTAAATGGCCCTGATCAAAAGTTTACATACCCTTGAATGTTTGGCCTTGTTACAGACACAGGTTTAAATGGAAATTAAATGTTAATTTCCCACACCTGTGGCTTTTTAAATTGCAATTGAGTTTGAGTTTGTTATGCATGTGGATGCACTGAGCAGGCTAGATACTGAGCCATGGGGAGCAGAAAAGAACTGTCAAAAGACCTGCGTCACAAGGTAATGGAATTTTATAAAGATAGAAAAGGATATAAAAAGATATCCAAAGCCTTGAAAATGCCAGTACTGTTCAGTACTGTTCAATCACTTACTAAGAAGTGTAAAATTCGGGGATCTCTTGATACCAAGACAAGGTCAGGTAGACCAAGAAATATTTCAGTCACAACTGCCTGAAGAATTGTTCGGGATACAAAGAAAAACCCACAGGTAACCTCAGGAGAAATACAGGCTGCTCTGGAAAAAGATGGTGTGGTTGTTTCAAGGAGCACATACGACGATACTTGAACAAAAATGAGCTGCATGGTCGAGTTGCCAGAAAGAAGCCTTTACTGCGCCAATGCCACAAAAAGACCCGGTTACAATATGCCCGACAACACCTTGACATGCCTCACAGCTTCTGGCACACTGTAATTTGGAGTGACGAGACCAAAATAAAGCTTTAGGTCACAACCATAAGCGCTATGTTTGGAGAGGGGTCAACAAGGCCTATAGTGAAAAGAATACCATCCCCACTGTGAAGCATGGTGGTGGCTCACTGATGTTTTGGGGGTGTATGAGCTCTAAAAGGCACGGGGAATCTTGTGAAAATTGATGGCAAGATGAATGCAGCATGTTATCAGAAAATACTGGCAGACAATTTGCATTCTTCTGCACGAAAGCTGCGCATGGGACGCTCTTGGACTTTCCAGCACGACAATGACCTTAAGCACAAGGCCAAGTTGACCCTCCAGTGGTTACATCAGAAAAAGGTAAGGTTCTGGAGTGGCCATCACAGTCTCCTGACCTTAATATCATTGAGCCACTCTGGGGAGATCTCAAACGTGTGGTTCATGCAAGACGACCAAAGACTTTGCATGACCTGGAGGCATTTTGCAAAGACGAATGGGCATCTATCACCTGCAAGAATTTGGGGCCTCATAGACAACTATTAAAAAAACTGCATGCTGTCATTGATGCTAAAGGGGGCAATACACAGTATTAAGAACTCAGGGTATGCAGACTTTTGAACAGGGGTCATTTCATTTTTTTTTTTTTTCATGTTTTGTTTTATGATTGTGCCATTCTGTTATAACCTACAGTTGAATATGAATCCCATATGAAATAAAAGAAATGTGGTTTGCCTGCTCACTCACGTTCTCTTTAAAAATTGTACATATATTACCAATTCTCCAAGGGTATGCAAACTTTTGCACACAACTGTAAATGTGATGGCATTTAACTAATCTCACTGATTATAAATTAAATGTAATTAAATGATTAATTCTATGAATTCAATATCAATTCAAACGGTACACATAAACATTTGTATGTTTCTATAGGTATTATTACGTAAAATAATGAGGTTTAGATGCTGTCAATATGTCAATATTGTACGTTTCAGTGTCTATGTACGTTTGCTAGAACCAAACTTTATGTAAGAATATATATGAATTCTTATGAGATCACGTTGGTTTTGCACAGCATGTTGTACTGTGTTGTGTTCTGGCCTGCAGAAAAGTGTGCTTTCAACTCCGTGCTAAAAAGTGTTTTTAAACCAATGAAAGGAGTTTAGCTCAAGAAGGGAATTATAATTAATTTGGGGAATATTAAAATAATTAATGGTTACATCAGCTTAACCTATTCGGCCAGCAATGAGTTGATGTGAATGTACTTGTTAATCCTTAGAGCAATATTACTTTCATGGCCACTGAAAATAATATCACAAATATATTTAAATACTGTTTATAATCACAGGTAACTTAGATCGATAGATTTCAAGTGCCCAATATAGTAATATATAAACTTATATTAAATCACAGTCCACTTCTCTTTGAATACAAACAAAACTTTGACTAATCTACAAGAAGTCATTCCTATGTTCCCAGGGTCCTATGTTCCCCAGATTTATATGGCACATAATGAAAACAAGAAGAGTCCTATGATCCCCAGTTCCCAGGGTCCTATGTTCTCCAGCTCTATATATACATAGCACATAATGGGAACCTAAAAAACATGTTCCCCAGCTCTGTATTCTTGTTGTGGGTACTTGTCAAAGGGGTTTTCTGTTCCCCAGCACTGCCATATGGCTCTCAGTATAATAGGCCTACACTTGAGGGAACTTATCAAATGTTTGGAGTCATGGAATCATCAAAGGTCATAGCTTAATGCTTCCTTAGGTGAAAACTAGTGGCGTATAAAAAAATTTTTCACACTTCACCTCTGTCTTCTAACTGATATAAAAAACATGACATCAAGACATAAGTATCTAATTTAATCCAGTTTGTTTTTGCATCCAAGTAGCTGTAACGAACTGGCCATGGAGACTGTGTTAGGACCCATGTGCAGGAAGTGTATTAACAATGCAGTGATATTGTTACAATAGAACAGTGGCATGCAGAGACTTTCATAGGAGCAGGGATGAAAAATGAAAAAAGGGCACATAGCACACACCAGGGGTGTCTCTAGACATTTCAAACATCCGGGGCACAGCCCCCAAAGAGAATATGAGATGTGAACATGCAGAGCACACACAGATTTCTTTTTTTAACAAATAATTAATTAATTAGATAAAATCTGACCCACAGAGTACATTGGTTCTGTTGTGTTTATATAGCCGTTTTGAAGCCTTATTCCAATAAAAAACCTGGCTAATATTTATGAAATATTTGAACTTGAAACGGGTCAAATTTGACCCGAACACAATAGGAGGGTTAATGTGTGTTAAAAGAATATTGAACTGGGGAATTAGGACCCTGGGAACATAGATATGCTCCCATCTACAACTTAAAACTAACACATATAAACAAACATAAACAGGTTAATGAATGAGTTTCAACAGAAAATGTATGTAAATGATCTGTAACAGAGGAAAATGAATATGTATTGATCTTATATGGAGTCTATGAACCATGCCTTGAACAAACCCATAATACTTCATTTAATGCGCCTCGATTTGAGACGGTGTTACCCAAATTATTTAATAAAGCACCAGATTTCAGCAAAAGTCTGGAGGTTACTTGCGTGTTGCTTTGCGTTGAAGTCTTTGGCTTGGCTCATGGAATTCTTGGTTTGTGCTGGGTGAATGGTCTGAATTGAAGAAAGTGGTGTGCACAGATGGATGATGGAATGACCAGGTGGAGACTCGATGCAGCTGCAGAAGAAAGCTTGTACTTCTATATTTTAGATTAATTTAATCACATTTTTATTTTTATTTTAATGGAAAATTATTAGACTTCTGTTTTGTTTAACCTTACAAAATGAACCATGGTTTTAATACACCAACCACTACCAAGTATATCTATATTATTGATCGGTGACAGTAACCATAGTACTGTAGTAAAACCATAGTAACCACAAAATTGACCATGGTTACTACAATCAGGATTACTAAAATATTATTATAGAGTAAAACCATTGATAATTGTATTAAAACCATGATAAATTTAATAAAACCATTAAAGCCAACGCCCATGCCTGCCGCGGCCAACGAGCTGGAAGCCTCGTCCATCCCAGAGCCTGCGTTGCCAGCCTCGTCCGTCCCAGAGCCTACACCGGCAACTTCAGCCTCCCGGAGGAGGAGGAGGAGAAGGGTTTCCATTTCCAAGTCTCAGCCCATGTACACGACCACGGAAGTCGTTTCCGAGTCTTTGCCCATGTACACGACCACAATGGTCGTTTCCGAGTCTCTGCCCATGTTCACAACCACAAAAGTCGTCTCCGAGTCTCTGCCAATGTACACAACCACAGAGGTCGTTTCCAAGTCTCTGCCCATGTTCACGACCACAGAGGTCGTCTCCGAGTCTCTGCCCATATTCACGACCACGGAGGTCGTTTCCAAGTCTCTGTCTACACCCACGACCACAGAGGTCATTCCCGAGTCTCAGTCCATGCCCACGACCACAGAGGTCATTCCCAAGTCTCTGTCTAAGCCCATGACCCCAGAGGTTGTTCCCGAGACTCAGCTGATGTTCACGACCACTGAGGTTTTTTTCCCAGTAATCCTGGACTCTTAGTCTCGAGCCTACCATGGCTCCGCCTTCTACAGCCTCACTCCTTGAGCCTACCACGGCTCCGCCTGCCACGGCTTCATCCCTTGAGCCTCCCATGCTCCACCTTCCATGACTTTGCTCCACGTCATGGCCACCAAGCCCGAGTTCCACGTCATGGCCGGCAAGCCCAAGTTCCATGTCATGGCAGCCACGCCAGAGTCAGCTCCAGGACATGTCACAGCCATGCCAGAGTCAGCTCCAGGCCATGTCACAGCCACACCAGAGTCTGCTCCATGCCATGTCACACCTCATCCTGCTCCCTGCCATGTCACAGCCACGCCTCAGCCTGCTCCATGCCATGTCACAGCCACGCCCCAGCCTGCTCCATGCCATGTCACAGCCACACCCCAGCCTGCTCCATGCCATGTCACAGCCAAGCCTCAGCCTGCTCCCTGCCATGTCACAGCCAAACCTCAGCCTGCTCCCTGCCATGTCACAGCCAAACCTCAGCCTGCTCCCTGCCATGTCACAGCCAAACCTCAGCCTGCTCCATGCCATGTCACAGCCGCGCCTCAGCCTGCTCCCTGCAATGTCACAGCCGCGCCTCAGCCTGCTCCATGCCATGTCTCAGCCACACCTCAGCCTGCTCCCTGCCATGTCACAGCCACACCCCAGCCTGCTCCCTGCCATGACCCCTGTGGCTCCGCCTTGGTCCTCATCCCCATCGGCTCCGTCCCTCGAGCCTCTCAGGGCCCCAATTTCCATTGGCTTTACCCTGTTCCCATGCCCCACGCCCTGTCTCGCCAGGCCACGCCCCACGCCCTGTCTTGACAGGCCACGTCTCAAGGATCCCATACAGACGGGATCATCCCAGACGTTTTGTTATATTTTGACCAAATCTAAGCAGAAAACAACACAAAAAACATGTGTCACTTCTGAATGAGAGATGTTCACTGTGATGTACTGGTATGTATGTGCACTCGCCAGTCACACATCAGACTCACTGGCATACAGAGGTAAATCGGAGATAAAATATATTTAAATGTCCGCTAAAGTCAAATTTGGCAATATCTGTGCTGATCTCAGACCTGTATACACCTTTCCTAGGATTTGGAATGGATCAAAAGTGTATTTTGATGTTTTTCTTGATGTTGTTTTATGGGTGTTTTTCCATTCACTGCCATAGTTTTCTCCCTCTGACGATCACAAATATGGCAGCTGCGGAGAAAAAGTTACTTCACTGAAACAGGTCAATACAATGTTTTAGAAATACTTTCGAATAATGATAACATTACGTATAAAATGCTTCTAATTTTTTTTTACTGTGTCCTTTGCCTATGTTTGATCTGAACAGAACTTAACAGATCTTAACTGCCTGTATCGCGGCGTGAGCACGGACCAACACAGAAGAACCTCGCTCTTCACCTCCAGTCATTTCAGCCATGCCCACCTCTTCAGCTCAAGCATCAAATATCACAAACCCTGTTTGGATTAGAGACTTGATGGATGTGTAGTTTTACAATTTTGATATTCTATTCGCTTAGATTTATTAAGTTATTCAAACATACATGTAACTGCAATTTACATTAAAAAAAAATGACTGGAATACATCTATGATGAACACCTTCAAACATATTCCATGACTCAAATTCATTGTAAAAAAAAAAAAATAATAATTATATATATATATATATATATATATATCTTTTTTTCTTTTTTTGCTCCAAAAACAACATAACAATGGTTTTCTGCATAATTTTTGCACCAATACAGCACCAATACACCCCCCACCCCCACCGAGGAAACAAACAGAGACCCCCTTGAATGTCAATGTGTAATTCACACCCTGATCGTGCTGTTTTCTGGGGTTCACTGTACCAGTGCATTAGTTCTGATTTTGTATTGTGGGTTTTAATTTTAGTTTTTTTTTTTTTTTAGCGCACACAAAGTTGTTCCTCAGTATTCATCTGATGTTCTTGACCACTGACAAGACAGCATGAGCAAGGGGCTGCACACTGCATTCATCAATAAAAGAAGCTTGTTGTAAGAGAATTCTAAATACATTTATAATCATTCTCCCAGCCTTCAAACGATTCTAGGCTACTGCATGAAATAGACAGGAGTGCCCAACCACAACAACATACCATTTACCTCAAGAAAATAATTAAAAATTTGTTCACTTATTGCACATTGTAGACTTCATTATTTTTGACAATTTATATAGTAATGAAGACTCTAACACTTTTAAGAGCAACTATTCACAGTCATCAACTGGAAGCATGTTATTTGTTATGTGTTTTTCCTTCCATAACTACTTTGTAGCCCAAAGATGTAAAATGAGTATTCATAAAACATCAAAGCTTTTCTGTGGCACTTTTAGTGCTTAAAAAAAAAAAAAAAAAAAAAAACATTATTTTTGCTTTATATATGTATAAAAATATTGTCAGAGCAATATTAGGGTTCATCACCCTTAGATTAGTGTGCATGGTTTTCTGTCTGGGATAAAAAAAAAGTTTGAATATATACGAGTTTAAGCATAATTTAAAAGCTAAAGTGTATAATTTCTGCTTCACTAGTGCCACCGAAAAGAACTGCAAAAATAACATTGTTTTTTGCAAGAGACAGGCCCATCCCCAACTCACACCATCGGTTCAGTCAATGTTGCTGTGCTGGGCTGGATGGGTTGCTCAAAACAAAAGGGAGGAATTTTTATAAAAAAACACCATTTACAGTTTGAGAAAATTTACCTACAAATGGCTTATAGTTTTCTCTGCATTTTAAGCTGGAATAGGAGAAAGTATTTTAACACCGAAAAAGTTACACACTTCAACTTTAAGTGAACAATCTCCACATGTACGTGCTCCAATCTATTTAATGCACTCATCATACATTTCATATAGCAATTGGAGCAATTCGGAGCCCGCAAAGCTGATGAGCTCTCGAGCACAGGCTCATCCTCCCCCAATGTCCAGTCAGACGTGGAAGCCTCAGCTGGGCTCCCCCCCTCTGGTACGGTTGCCCAGTCACAGGCTGACGCCGCAATGACGGACATGCTTTCCTGGGCAGCTCACAGCCACGCCCCGCCCCAGTTCCTTTCTTCCCAGAAGTGCACAAGGAGCTAACAAGGTCGTGGGAGGCACCTTTTACAGCCCAGTCCTGATCTTTCAGCTCCCCTGCCCTCACTACCCTCGATGGTGGGGCAGCCGGGGGCTATTCAGCAATTCCCCCGGTGGATAAGGCGCACGTGGTGCACCTATGCCTGCAGAGCGCTGCCACTTGGTGTGGGCGCCCAAAGCTCACATCAAAGGCCTGTAGGTTTACGTTGTCCCTGATGGCCAAGGCCTACAGTGCCGCTGGACAAGCCGCCTCCACCTTGCACGCCATGGCTCTCCTGCAAGTCCACCAAGCCAAGGCGCTAATGGAACTGCATGAGGGTAGTTCCACCCCGGGATTGATGCAGGAGCTGCACTCGGTGGGTGACCGACCTCGCTCTCCGGGCAACGAAGGTCAAGGCGCGGTCTCTCAGGCGGGCGATGTCCACCTTGGTGGTCCAGGAGCGCAACCTTTGGCTCAACCTGGTCGAGATGGCAGAGGCCGACAAGGCAGGGTTCCTTGCTGCCCCCATTTCCCAGGTTGGCCTATTCGGTGACACCGTCGAGGACTTTGCCTAGCAGTTCTCAATGGTGAAGCAGCAGACTGAGGCTATCCAGCACCTCCTGCCCCAGCACGGCTCAAGATCCCGCACCCCACCTGCTCGTCGCTTGGGGCATGACTGCATCGGCTCCACTGCAGCCCGCCCCTTCAGCTCGGCTCCGCCGTGGAGCCCCCGCAGAAAGCAGATACTACCCGTCTTACGGCCGGCCGCCAAAAACCCACGAAAGGCTTCGAAGCGCCCCTGAGGTGGGTGACCCAGGGATGATGAAACCCACTGCTTTGGAACTGGTAAACAGACCACTCCATCTGCCGGTGGAGGGCCGGGAGGAGAATCTTTTGTTGCCTTTTCATTTAATTTCACCGCATGCCCAAGTGGCTGCGGTACCCAAGAGTTCAGCAAAAGAGCGGTTTCCTTGTTCCCTGGGTCACATACCCAGTGTGCATGGCCGTTATCACGTCCACCATTCCATTTTGGCAGGTTTGGGGCTCCAGTGGTGGTCTCCCCGCCCCTGCGCGCCCAGCTGTGGCCCAAATCTGCCCCCAATGTGACAATCTCCATGGGTCACAAGGACAGGCCTCTTCCTCCCCCATCCCAGGCTGTTCCGGGGGTGGTCACAAGGAGCCAGATAAGTGCTTCAATGTCCCTGAACTCAGCATGGCCACAACACAGCGTGGCACATCAGGCTACGCCCCGTCGCGAGGCCCCACCCACCGGTACATCCGACGAGATTGTCCCATTGGTCTCCCTCGCCCAGAGCTTGGACGCGTGGCTTGCGCTTTCCAATCCGTCGCGATGGCTGATCCGGACCGTCTGACTCGGCTACGTGATTGTTCGCCAGGCATCCGCCCAGGTTCAGCGGTATCCACCTCGGTGAAGGGCGAGAATGCTGCTACTTTGCCCACAGAGATCGCTACCTTCCTATGGAAGTATGCGATAGAGCCCGTCCCTCCAGCCAAGATGAAGGGGTTTTACAGCCCCTACTTCATTGTACCGAAGAAAGGCGGTGGGTTGCAGCCAGTCTTGGACCTGAGAGTACTGAACCGGGCTTTACACAGACTCCCATTCTAGCGAGCGTCCGGCATCAAGATTGATTCGCGGCAGTAGACCTGAACAACGCGTACTTCCACGTCTTGATTCTACCTCAACACAGACCCTTCCTGCAGTTTGCATTCAAGGGTCGGGCGTATCAGTACAAGGTCCTCCCTTTCGGCCTGTCCTTGTCCCCTCGTGTCTTCACGAAGGTCGCAGAGGAAGCCCTTGCCCTGCTAAGGGAAGTGGGCATTCGTATCCTCAACTATCTCGACAATTGGCTAATATTAGCTCACTCTCGGGATGTGTTGTGCACACAGGGACCTGGTGCTCTCCCACCTCAGCAGACAAGGGCTTCGGGTCAACTGGGAAAAGAGCAAGCTCCTCCCGGTTCAGAGAATCTCTTTTCTCGGTTTGGAGTTGGACTCAGTCTCCTTGACGGCACGCCTCACAGTCGGTGCTGACCTGTTTGAAGGCGTTCAGACAGAAGACAGTGGTTCCACTGAAACTGTTTCAGAGGCTCCTTGGGCATATGGCATCCTCGGCAGTGGCCACTCCACTTGAGTTGATGTATATGAGACCGCTTCAGCACTGGCTCCAGACTCGAGTCCCGAGATGGGCATGGCACCGCAGGACAAATTGTGTGGCCATCAGGCTGATCTATCACCGTTACCATTTCTATGGGCAGGCGTTCCCCTAGAGCAGCCTCCAGGCACATCATGGTTACAACAGATGCCTCCAAAATGGGCTGGGGAGCTGTATGCAACGGGCACAAAGCCGCCGGCTCATGGACGGGCCCGTGGCTGTGTTGGCACATCAACCGCCTCAAGTTGCTGGCAATTCTGCTCGCCCTGAAGAGGTTTAGGCCGTTGATCCAGGGCAAGCATGTGTTAGTTCGGACAGACAACATGGCAACGGTAGCATATGTCAACCGTCAAGGCAGTCTGCACTCCCGTTGTATGTCACAACTCGCCCGCCGTCTCCTCCTCTGGAGTCAGCAGCACCTCAAGTCGCTGCGAGCCACTCACATCCCAGGCGACCTCAACACGGCAGCGGATGCACTGTCACGGCAGGTTACCCTCAGGGGAGAGTGGAGAGTCTACCCTCAGATGGTCCAGCTGATTTGGAATCAATTCGGACAGACACAGGTAGACCTGTTCGCCTCCCAAGAATCCTCCCACTGCCCGCTCTGGTACGCCCTGACCGAGGCACCTCTTGGTATAGATGCGCTGGCACACAGCTGGCCCCCTGGACTTCGCAAATATGCGTTTCCCCCAGTGAGCCTACATGCACAGACCCTGTGCAAGATCAGGGAGAACGAGGAGCAGGTCATCCTGGTAGCACCCTACTGGCCCACCCAGACGTGGTTCTCGGATCTCACGCTCCTTGCAACAGCCCCCTCTTGCGAATTCCCCTGAGGAAGACCTTCTTTCTCAGGGACGGGGCACCATCTGGCACCCGCGACCAGACCTCTGGAATCTCCATGTCTGGCCCCTGGACGGGATGCGGAAGACTTAAGTGGTCTACCACCCGCGGTGGTAGACACGATCACTCAGGCTAGGGCCACCTCTATGAGGTGCCTGTATGCCTTGAAGTGGTGTCTGTTCACTAAGTGGTGTTCTACCCAATGCGAAGACCCCCAGAGATGCGCAGTCGGATCGGTGCTTTCCTTCCTGCAGGAGAGGTTGGAAGGGTGGCTGTTCTCCTCCACCTTTAAGGTGTATGTAGCCGCTATAGCAGCACACCATGACACAGTGGACGGTAAGTCCTTACGGAAGCACGACCTGATCATCAGGTTCCTGAGAGGCACCAGGAGGTTGAATCCCTTCAGACCGTGCCTTGTTCCCTCATGGAACCTCTCTGTAGTTCTTCAGGGACTACGGAGAGCCCCCTTTGAGCCCTTGCAGTCAGCTGAGCTTAAGGTACTCTCTTTGAAGACTGCCCTCCTGACTGCGCTCACTTCCATCAAGAGGGTAGGACACCTGCAAGTGTTCTCTGTCAGCGAAAATTGCCTGGAGTTTGGTCCGGGCTACTCTCACGTGATCCTGAGACCCCGACCGGGCTATGTGCCCAAGGTTCCCACAACCCCTTTTAGGGACCAGTTGGTGAACCTGCAAGTGCTGCCTCAGGAGGAGGCAGACCCAGCCCTGACATTGCTGTGTCCGGTGCGCACTTTATTTGGATCGCACACAGAGCTTTAGAGTCTTTGAGCAGCTCTTTGTCTGCTTTGGTGGACAGCAGAAAGGAAGTGCTGTCTCCAAGCAGAGGAGCGCCCACTGGCTCATTGACACCATAACAATGGCATATCACGCCCAGGATGTGCCGCCCCTGGCAGGGCTATGAGCCCACTCTACCAGGGGTGTAGCGGCCTCCTGGGCCATGACCAGTGGCGCCTCTCTAACAGACATTTGCAGAGCAGCGGGCTGGGAAACACCCAACACCTTTGAGGTTCTAAAATCTCCGGGTGGAACCAGTTTCGTCCCGTGTAGTGGCACGCACAAGCAGGTAAGTCCGGGACAGCTGGCCGGGTGTATCACTTGCGCATAGCGCCTTTCACCTCCCCTGAGCTGAGGACATGCGCTGTTGACTCCCAGTAGTGTTCACAAACTCTGTTCCCTGGATGATTTCCTCCAAGCCCTGTGGCAGACGAGTTTGTGGAGAAACTCACTGCCGGCTCAGTACACATGCTAACTAAGCCCTGTACTGGGGTAGGTGCTCCACATGTGGTGGTTCCCCATAGGTAAACCCATGCGACGTATATCTTCTGCTAATTAGTTTCCCTGTTGGTAAACTGCATCTTCCTTGGGCAGAGGCCCCTCTGCCCCAGTCACCATGCTCGTAGAAATTCCTCCCCCGTAGGGTAGGACCTACCATGGGACTTCTCCACATGACATACTTCCGACAAAGCTCAGCAAGACCATGTGACATATTTCCACTCATCTCTCTGGGTGGGGTATGGTCTCTGTGGTGTCTTCCCCTTGGGAGTGACACCCCACCGACTAGACCTGGTGGCCCCAGTCAGTTAATTCCTTTTTTTGGGGGGAGAGGTAAAAAAAAAAAAAAAAAAAAAGGAGGATAAGAGACCACGAAGGGGCTAGCCTGTCTCTATCTTTTGGGCAGTCGACTTGTCCCCAAAGGGCCGTTCGACACTCATAACAGCGTTGGGGGAGGTTACGTGTCGGCCTGGTGCGCTGGCTATGAGGCACACAGTGGTCTGCCCATCACACACCGCCAGTTCACATAACACAGTTCAGCCAGTTGCGGCGTTTCGTATAGGGACCCCTAGTGTCACTACATCGACACAACGTCGAGCGAGTGACCGATAGGGAACGTCCTGGTTACTTGCGTAACCTCCATTCCCTGATGGAGGGAACGAGACGTTGTGTCCCTCCTTCCACAATGCTGAACTACCCACTGAAATGGCCGGGACCTTGTCTCGGCTCCTCAGCACAAAACCTGAATGAGTGGTTGCATACCAGTTCCTTTTATACCCGTATGTCCGGGGGAGTGGTATGCAAATATCATTCGCCAATTTTCATTGGCCTTTTATCAAAGACCAGAGGTGTCTCAGGCTCCCAAGAGTGACCCCTAGTGTCACTACATCGACACAACGTCTCATTCCTCCATCAGGGAATGGAGGTTACGCAAGTAACCAGGATGTATGCCTGTTACAGGGCAATTTTTTTGGTTACACCTGTAATGCTCATCCGCACCACCAGGAGTTTCAGTGAGTACTCGGGCTAAGTATAAATACAGAAAGTAGTAGAGCAAGAAACTAGAGACTTCATTGCATTCCATGTTTGAGTGCAAGACAGGGCGGCGTTTGGTTGACAACTGGACTGTGAATGGATAGGAGATGGCAGAGGGAAGTGACAGATCTGGAAGTGAGTTAGGAAGTATGGAAGTAGGTAGCAGGAAAAGCGAAGACTGGAGTACAGCAGGAATTAAAAACAAATCTAAACCACAGGAGATATAGGCAGCAAAAAGGTAACTTCAAACTGTGAATAAACTGACAGTGAGCAAAGAGTAGCAGCAGCAGCGGCAGGAAAACAGAATGAAGAATACAAAGTAATCATTAAACTAATTCAAGAAGGTGCGTTGTTTGGAGAATGGAACCCAATTCAGCTAACTACGTCAATAAACAAGTTGGTAGGAGAATTTAAAGTGCCAGGATTCTGCAAAGCAGAGCACTGTTGATTGTTTGTAAAGACAGTACTCAACAAGGTAATCTCTCAAGGGATTACATATGCTGAAGCTGCAAGAAGAGTGCCTGTTCAGTTAGAGAAACCAAAGCAAAGCATTACAGAAAGCAGCAAAACAAAACCATGTGAAGGATGTGTCAAAATAAAGAAAGCTACGTTGATTGTAGGTAAAAGCGATTTTGTATTATTCATGTTGGATGTGATAAACTGCTCAGCACAAATTTATAAGAAAACTGAGAAGATTAAGATAATGGTAAAGTCAGCAGAGAAATATCTTGGAATCAAAGGTTTGGGATGGGAGGCAGTTGTGGAAATGTTAAGTGGGGGAAATACTAGTTCACAGCCATGGGATAGTGATTTCTTCAGTGCATTAATTATTATGCAGTGGAATGCAAGAAGTCTCATTGCTAATAGTCAGGAACGTAAACATTTTATATTACATTTACAAGATAGACCGCATGTAATATGTATACAAGAAACATGGTTGAAGTCAAAAAGGGATTTTGTTATATATGTTTATACTGCTATCATGAATGATAGGAAGGATGGAAAAGGTGGAGGTGTGGTAATACTTGTGCAGAATGGGATGAGATACAATATAATTAATATAGCTGCGAGCAGCAATGATGGGCTCAAGCACCATGGGTCCATTTCCACCCGCTGGCTTTCGGAAAACAATGCAAGGTGGACACAGCAACAACTCAGCATTAATGTAAACTTGGACCCTAATCATACAATGAGTAATAGATATATGCCACCATTCCAGTTTGACTACAACTTCACAAAATTAATCCATCAGCAGTGTCTAAACAATTTAAGCAGATTGGGTAAATGTAAGATAACTTTTTCAAAGTCTGTTCCTGCTGCCAGTTGGTGACACTATGACCGTGACCCACAATAGCCACATAAATGCGATTAGCCCCCAAGAAAAAAAATATACAACTCAATTTTAATCAAAAATCACACAATGCACGCAGAAGATATGAGACACTTCCTGTTTGCCTATTTTTGCCATTAATTTAGTGTAGTGTATCGCCATGGCAACACCGTTCGATATTTAAAAATCTGTTCGCAATTTAGCATCTTCGATGTCTTGGCATAATGTTGTCTAAATGTGGTGACAGTCTCATGAATCACCATTCAGAGAATCAATCAGTCTATCTCAATTCTTAATTGTAAATGTAATTTGTTGCTAACTGATTAATTTTCTATAACTTAATATAATTATTTATTGAAAAAATATGTAGATCTAAAGATTATATTGTAATGAAGTTATTTACTATTTTTATGTATCCATAAACCAGCTTTAAATTAAATTAACAAATGTAATTCATGGCATTGGGTGTTAAGATAGTCTAAGTAGATTTTAATATGAGCACTGAAGTTATTTAGGCTTGTAATTTCGTTGCAATTCTGTTGTTGCATTTTTTTCTCTGTGCACTGTCAAAATAAATGAAGTACATTAAATTTGAGTCTGCATACGTTATTCATATGCACAACTGTTTAAATAGCCTCTAAATTAATGTAAGGCAAATGAGGACATAAATTAGTTTAGAATACTGCATGTTCGCCCATAGAATAATTATTCAAAGCATAAATTACCAACTGGTTTTTCTCTCTCCCTCATGTCTCACAGGTGGAGCCGGCACGCAATCAGCGTTTCCATGGGAACGGTGATTGATCTTGGGGAGATGCTGATCACAGCAATGATTTACTCGTACGTTACCATCTGCTTCACTCTGATTGCACTCCTTACTTATTCCTTGTGTATCACCTCATTATTTGCCTGTTTATTGTTCACTGTCATGTTAACTGTGCTCTCGTGTAGATGGAGCATGCTCATGTGTCTGTTGGTTGTCCCTCTTTAGAGGTGTGGTTACCTCCCTGCTTGCTATCACCCTCACCAGTTCTGTGCCCAGTTCATGTAGAGGAGGATTACTCGGTCTCTGCCCATGTCTCAGGGATTATATCATCTAGGCTTTGCTTCGCAACACACCAGCTTCAAAGCACTATCTTCGGATTGTTCCCGACTTCCACAAAGCACACACTTATCATACAAACACACCCTTCACTAGCCCATTGCGGGTACCATTAATCCTCTCAGCAGTCCGAATTGTTCTTTGTAGTCTTCTGATGTCTGATTTCGTAGCTGAACCAAACCAGACAGTTATTGAAGTGCAGAGGACAGACTGAGTAGAACTGTATTAGCAGTGCCTGTGGCAGGTTGAACTTCCTCAGCTGGTGAAGGAAGTACAACCTCTGCTGGGCCTTTTTCACAATGGAGTCAATGTGTGTCTCCCACTTCAGGTCCTGTGAGATGGTAGTGCCCAGGAACCTGAATGACTCCACTGCTGCCACAGTGTTGTTTAGAATGGTGAGGGGGGTCAGTGTTGGGGTGTTCCTCCTAAAGTCCACAATCATCTCCACCATTTTGAGCTTGTTCAGCTCAAGGTTGTTTTGACTGCACCAGACAGCCAGCTGTTCAACCTCCCTTCTGTTTGAAGACTCATCATCATCATCTCGGATGAGGCCGATGACAGTGGTGTCGTCTGCAAACTTCAGGAGCTTGACAGAGGGGTCCTTGGCGATGCAGTCACTGGTGTAGAGGGAGAAGAGTAGTGGGGAGAGCACACATCTCTGGGGGGCACCTGTGCTGATTGTACAGGTGCTGGAAGTGAGTTTCCCCTGTCTCACAAGCTGCTGCCTCTCCGTCAGAAAGCTGGTAATCCACTGACAGATAGACATGGGAACAGAGAGTTGGTGTAATTTATTCTGGAGTATAACTGGGATGATAGTGTTGAAAGCTGAACTGAAGTCCACAAAAAGATCCTTGCATATGTCCCTGGTCTGTCCAGATGTTGCAGGATATGATGCAATCCCATGTTGACTGTATCATCCACAGACCTGCTTGCTCAATAAGCAAATTGAAGGGGATCTAAAAAGGGTCCAGTGATGTTCTTCAGGTGGGCCAACACCAGTCTCTCAAATTATTTCATGACCACAGATGTCAGGGTGACAGGTCTGTAGTCATTAAGTCCTGTTATTTTTGGTTTCTTTGGGACAGGAATAATGACTGAGCATTTGAAGCAGCATGGGACTTCACACTGCTCCAGTGATCTATTGAAGATCTGTGTGAAGATGGGGGCCAGCTGGTTAGCACAGGATCAAAGACACACTGGTGAGACGTCATCTGGGCCTGAAGCTTTCCTCGTCTTTTGTTTGAGAAAGACCCGCTCACATCATCTTCACAGATCTTAAGTGCAGGTTGAGTAGCAGGAGGGGGGATGAGGGGGGTTGCAGGAGGTGTTGGTGTGAAGTGAAGGTCAGAGTGGGTGTGGGGTGTGAAATTGTGCCTTTCAAATCTGCAGTAGAACACATTCATGTCGTCAGCCAGTTGTTGGTCCACCACAGGGTTGGGGGTAGGAGTCCTGTAATTTGCTAGTTGTTTCATGCCACTCCACACTGATGCAGGGTCGTTAGCTGAAAACTTGTTTTTCAGCTTCTCAGAGTATCTTCTTTTAGCCACTCTGATTTCCTTGTTCAGTGTGTTCCTGGCCTGATTGTACAAGACTTTATCCCCACCCCTATAAGCATCCTCTTTGGCCTGACGAAGCTGCCTGAGCTCTGCTGTAAACCATGGTTTGTCATTGTTGAACTTTAAATAAGTCCTAGTAGGAATGCACATATCCTCACAGAAACTGATATATGATGTAACAGTATCTGTGAGCTCATCCAGGTCTGTGGCTGCAGCCTCAAAAACATTCCAATCCGCGCAATCGAAGCAGGCTTGTAGTTCCCGCCGTTTCATTGGTCCATCTCTTTACAGTCCTTACTACTGGCTTGGTTGATTTTAATTTCTGCCTGTAGGTTGGATGATGAACCAGACAGTGATCAGAGAGTCCCAAAGCTGCTCTAGGGACAGAGCGATATGCATCCTTTATTCTTGTGTAACAATGATCCAGTATGTTCCGGTCTCTGGTGGGGCATGTGATGTGCTGTTTGTATTTGGGCAGTTCATGTGTGAGATTTGCTTTGTTAAAATCCCCAAGAATAATAATAACTGAGTCCGGGTATTTTTCTTCTGTGTCTGTGATTTGATCAGTCAGCTGTTGCAGCGCTGTGTTCATACACGCGTGATATACACACTCCATATACACCAGAATAAACGAGGAAAGAACAGCTTACAGTTAATAAAGAGCGCTTCCAAATTAGGACAGCACATCCTCTTTAATGTTGTTACATCTGTACACCAAATTTCATTGATGTAAAAACATGTTCCACCGCCTCTCGTTTCCCCGTTAACTCCGCGATGTGACCCACTCTGAACAGCTGAAAGCCTGGCAGATGTAACGCACTGTCCGGAATGGCTTCACTCAGCCAGGTTTCTGTGAAGCACAAGGCAGCAGAGTTTGAAAAGTCCTTGTTTGTACGGGTGAGGAGATGTAGTTCGTCCATTTTGTTAGGAAGAGTAGGGAGATTCGCTAGATGACCCCCCCCTGCAAGTTTGCCAAGCCCTAATGGCCAGAGACTCTGATGTGTGTGCAAACTTTCAAGAGTTTTCACGCATGTTATGTATCCCAAAAGTACCAAAAATCTTGAAAAGAAGCGTAATAATAAGAAATATAGCTGCAAGCAGTGATATATAGGTCAGTTTCCACTCGGTGGCTTTCGGAAAACAATGTATGATGGACACAGCAACAACTCAACATTAATGTAAACTTGGACCCTAATCAAGAGTAATAGATATATGCCACCATTCCAGTTTGACTACAACTTCAAATTGTTTCCATCAGCAGTGTTTAAACAATTTAAGCAATTGGGGTAAGAGAACTTTTTCAAAGTCTGTTGTAAGTGCCACACCTCCTGCTGCCATTTGGTGGCGCTATGACCGTGACCCACAATAGCCACATCCATGTGATTAGCCCCCAAGAAAAAACATAACTCAATTTTAATCTAAATCACACAATGCACGCAGAAGATATGAGACACTTCCTATTTGCCTATTTTTGCCATTAATTAGTGAATTGCCATGGCAACACCGTTGGATATTTAAAAATCTGCTCGCAATTTAGCATCTTCGATGTCTTGACATAATATTGTCTAAATGTGGTGACAGACAGACTATCTATATAAATTTTTATTTCTAATTTTACATTTTTTACTAACTGAATAATTTTACATTTTTGCTATAATTGAATATAATTATTTATTGAAAAAAAAAAATATGTAGATCTAAAGATTATATTGCAATGACATTATTTACCATTTTTATTTATCCATAAACTGGATTTAAATTAAATTAACAAATGTAATTTATGGCATTAGGTGTTCCGGTAATATGAGCGCAGTCATTTAGGCCTGTAATTTTGTTGCAATTCTGTTGTTGCATTTTTTTCTCTGTGCACTGTCAAAATAAATTTAAAGTATATTACATTTGAGTCTGCATTTGTTATTCATACGCACAACTGTTTAAATAGCCTCTAAATTAATGTAGGGCAAATGAGGACATAAATTAGTTTAGAATACTTCATGTTCACACTGCCCACACCCACAAGAACAAATAAATCAATTTGATTGGCTGATGAATCTGACAAACTGACTTTACTTTGTGTATAAATCCAGATGCTGTTTTTCTGTCATTACCTCAGGAAAGCACTGCTCCCTCTTTGAACGAGCGCTGTGACTGAAAGGGTGAGCGCTGTCTGACTGCTGGTGTATTTTAGCATTTCTGCGCATCAAGATGAGCAGAAGAAAAAATAGTTCCGGTGTCATGAGCAATTCGCTCATTTAATTCTTTTTTTCCACTTCGAAGCTTATGAGATACATTAGTATTTATGTAATCTAAATAATAAGTGTGTCATAATTGTGTGTCATTCTCAGCGCGCAGGGTGAAGATGTGCAATAACAAATAATAAAGTATAGGCAATGTAAAATATATGTAAATTATGTAAGTTAGATAGGTGTAATATGTTTACATATGTAGCACCATGGTCCTGTGAGGCATGACATTTCGTTCCCTTGTATGTCTTTACATAGCGGAATGACAATAAAGCTCACTTGACTTGAGTTCTAGACTTACACTGAGGGGCCGTTCACATTGAGCGCGTTTGTGTCCGTCTGCGCTGTTTTAAAAATGATTTCAATGTAAACGTGCGCTAGACAGACGTCTTTGACAGCTTGTTCGTGTTTTTAGATGCCATGTCAAGTTTAAAAGAACCTAAACTGTTAAATGTCTCGAGTTGAGACACATGCATTTTGCTCTTTTGTGGCGCTGCGTGTAATTGCAGTGCCATACTGCGCATTCAAGCATGTGAACAGCACGTATCATGATTTCAAACATTGCGCTGAAATGTCAAAGAAATATTTTGAATATTAGCTAATATATAGGACTATGCAATTGCACAAACACCATCAACACAAGTCGTGCCAGCTTCTAGCAGAATTAAAACTAATAAACGTATTTAGAACTGAATACGGTGGCTGTTCACTTGCGAAAAAACTTGGAATAATTTCACGGCTCCCAAAAGCTATCTTGTTAAATACAAAGAAAGGAATATGTTATGATGTTTCTTTTAACAGCACAAATCAGCACAAACGAATGACCCACCGGTTTGGAGCGATGCTCCTGCAATGCTCCCATTAGCTTAGCAGGAGTTTGACTCTCATTAGAGATGTCTGCTAGCAACCCAACTGATAAACAATGCTGCAGCACTAACATTTGTGATTCAGGTATATGATTATCAAAAGAGATAATGTTTTATACACCTGTTTCTGTAGCAGGCATTTGTTAAACAAGCTTTAATATCATGTAATGTGGAAACGAACTCATTTACCTATATTGCTTAATAAAATGATTGTTTATCACTTACTTTGTATATCTCCCTGAGTGTCGACATGTTTGTGTGACATCATGCCCCTGCATCTCGGCGAAATCGGAATATAATATATATATATATATAGAGAGAGAGAGAGAGAGAGAGAGAGAGAGAGAGCGCTTTAATTTTCACATTTCAGTTGATATTTTTATCATTTTATTTATATAAAAAAGAAATGTTTATTAACAATAAACTTGAAAATTAAAGCATGCCAAATACCTAAAAACATGTGAAAATACACTAAAATGAATGATGACATTTAATGCATTGCCATGGCAACAATATTTAAGATATCAAGAATCTCCTCAGCATTTTAAATCTTGACATTATTCTAATTTTTTTCAGGTAAAAAAATAAGAGGGATATTTCAAAGTCTGTTAAAAGTGACACACTTCCTTCCGCCAGTTGGTGGTGCTATGACCGTGACCCACAATAGCCACATCAATGTGATCAGCCTGCAAGAACAAACATTTGGCTCAGTTTTGATGTTTTAATATTCTGCATGCAGAAGATATAAGACATTTGCTTATTCCAATTTACGTTATTTTATCGCGTCACCATGGCAACACCGTTCGATATATCAAAAATCATTTCGCAATTTAGCATCAATATCTTGGCATGATGTCGCCCACATTTGGCACCTGTAACATGAAATCCCTAGGAGTGTTTCGAATTCCAGAGCATGAATTTTTCAAACAAACCAAAATGGCCGACTTCCTGTTGGGCAGAGCTAATACAAGCCAATAGGAAATATGTCTGTCATGGTGAGAACAATGTCCTCACCAAAACTTGTGAATATCAGACAAACTCTGTGGCAACCACAGTGATAAACTCATTCGGAATGTTAGGGGGTGCTATGGAGTCCACTGGCCACACCAAAGACAAATAACAAAATAATTCTAATATCTTGCCAAACTTTGATGGGTGTGCCAAGTTTCAAGTGTTTTGAAAGAGGAAATGTGCATTTACGAACTGGGGGCACTGTGGAACCGACGAAGCACGTCTATGCTGAATTGAAATATCAAAATCAAAAGATGTCCTAAGACAAATGTATGTGTAAACTTTCATAAGCTTTCAGCCATCATAAGCCCCTAAAAACACCGCGGGAAAATGTGAAAATCCCACATTCCATCCAACATGGCTGACTTCCTGTTGGGCGGAGTCAAATACAACCAAGCGAACTTTGTCTAACATGATGAGAGCAGTAACCATATCAAATCTTGTGCACATCTGAGCAACTTCATCCCAACCATTGCCTGCGTTTGGAGGCGCTGTAGAGCTCCCCGACCACACCCAAGCCTAAACACTACGTAACTTTTTGATTTACGCAGGTCTGATGTGTGTGCCAAGTTTCTTGAGTTTAAGCATGCAGAATGCCTTATAAACGGGTGAATGCGTTAAAAATAAAATACAAAATAATAATAACAAGTGGTCCCTGTCACAGGGGGACGTAGGGCCCTCGCAAAATGTAGCCAGAGCAAACTGGCAAACGTTTGAGATGTGTCCTGAGCAGGAGTCAGAGCGCTTGGAATGTCAACAAGAAATTAGAGATTCATCAAAAGAACTTGAGCATGTTGATATAATTCCTGATCTATCCATTCAAAATGAAAGCAGCAATCGATTTGAATCTAGTTTGAATGTCTCAAAAAAGGTCTCTGAACTCCAAACAAAAATATATTTTCTATCAAGACAGTGGTGCTTAGAGAAATTTAGAGGTAAAAAGCCAGAGCCTTTCCATGTGTTTGTTACTGGAGATGCAGGAACAGGAAAGTCACATTTAATCAGAGCTATTCATTATGAAGCGACCAGATTATTATCCCAAATTGCAACTGCACCAGACAAATTTTCTGTTCTTTTGACAGCACCTACTGGAATTGCTGCTTTCAACTTGGGTGCCAAGACCATCCACAATATAATTTTCAATTGGGACAGATGTAAAATTGCCTTACACACCTTTAGGAGAAGAAAAATAAATACAATGCGTGTGGTATTTAGTGACTTGCATATACTGTTTAAAGATTAAATTTCTATGGTAAACCACAGCCTACTAGCCTATGTCCATGGTAGACTTAGACAAATAAAGCAGACAGGTGACTACTCTACTCTCCATTTGGTAAAGTTAGTATAATTGCCGTGAGAGATTTTTTTTTTCAATTACCACCTGTGAGAGGAAAACCATTGTATTAGCATATTGCTCCATTGGATTTGTGGAACAGCACATTTGCACCGTCAGAATTAACAATCATTGTTAGACAAAAAGACTCGGCTTTTGCAGAAATATTGATTAGATTGCATACACATAGCAAAAGTTCCCCACTATCACTTAATGACTTAAATATGCTCAAAAGTAGGGAAACTGGGCAAACCTCTTTCGCTTTACACATTTTCCCAACAAATACGCAAGTGGAAGAGCATAACATCAAACAAATAATTGCATATTGCCCAGACCACATGTGTAGAGGCTCAATATTTTGAGAAAAATCAACAAACTGGACAAATGCAACTTAAAAAGGGACACTTTTCCAAAGTATTTAATTCCTGTTTACCGGAAACTTTTCTATTAGGTGAAGGTGCACGAGTCATGTTAATTAAAAATATTGACGTCGCTGATGGGCTTGTAAATGGTGTCTGTGGTACTGTAACAGACATGGCCCTTAATACAAACGACACAATTGTGGATGTAGTATTTGTTCAGTTTGATGATGATGATAAAATTGGGAATACGACTAGAAAATGTATACCAACACATAGAAACATCATGAATTCCACTCCAATTAATTTAGAGGAAGAGCAAATTAACAGCAAGTGTGGGTTGCGTAAGCAGTTCCCATTAAAGTTGGCATGTGCTTGCACTGTACACAAAGTGCAAGGATTAATTGTCAATAAAGCGGTCATATCACTAAAAAAGATTTTTGCAGCTGGACAGATATATGTTGCTTTAAGTCGAGTCAAGACTTTAAGTGGGTTTATCATTAAAGATTTTTGCAAAAACAACATCCAAGAATGTATCAACACAATGCCACAGTTTGAAATATATATTTCCCCACATAACACCAACAAATCTTTTTCAATTTTCCTAATGAATGTTCAGGGTTTACACTGCCATTTGCTAGATTTAATGGCTTCAATCCAATCCTATAATTATAGCTGTATAGCTGTAACAGAAACATGGCTGCCTGCAAACATATCAAGTGAATCCAATTGCATTGAAGTTTACCACTTTCACATTGCTCCACGTTGTTTTGCTTACAGTACAGACAACCCTCTATTAAAATCAATTCGACACAAAAAAACATGGTGGTGTTGGCATATACTATAGAACTAATAATGAGTACAATATTTTGGACATTCCCAATGTTAACAGAGAGTGCATAACATGTCAACTCAACAAACTTGATAAAATCATAGTTGTTATTTACAGGCCACCACAATATTGCTTATCTTTGTTTCAAAAATATATTACCAAACTCTGCAATACATAAAAAAAATGTCAGATAATATCTTTTTAATTGGTGACTGGAACCATGATGAATTGAAAACACATGCAATGTCTACGTTGATGGCAAACCTAGGCTATGTTCAGTGTTTCAAAGAACCTACCACTGAAAATGGAACATTGATTGATCATGTGTACAAGAAAATGACATCTAAATATACTACCATTGCACAAGTTATAAATGATTTCAATGTAAACGTGTGCTAGATAGACGTCTTTGACGGCTTATGTTTTTGACGCTATGTCAATTTAAAAAGAACCTAATCTGTTAATCGTCTCGAGTCGAGACATACATTTTGCTCTTTTGTGGTGCTGCATGTAATTTTAGTGCAACAACAAAAGCATTCAAGCATGTGAACGGCATGTAGCATGATTTCAAACATTGTGCTGAAATTTCAAAAAATATTTTGAATATTAGCTAAATATATAGGACTATGCATAACCAAAACACAGTCAACACAAGTCGTGCCAGCTTCTAGCAGAATGAAAACTAATAAATGTCTTCAGAGCTGATTACTAGTATTTGTTCACTTGCGAAAAAACTTGGAATAATTTCACGGCTCCCAAAAGGTCCGTTTACTTTTGCGTCCATTCTTTTGTACTTTTTAAATCCGAAAATGAAAAAAACAAAAAATGCGGTTGTTTCTTTATTGATTTTAACACTGATGAATAGAATAAGCAGATACGTTTTCTGTTGATTATTTCATTTTCTATTTAAAATGGAATAAAAAGAAAGGGGGAAATGGCTAAAGTTTAATTTTATTTCATTGTTTAAAAATTATTTACAAAGTGACGCAACTTTTTAAAATTATATTAGCAATGGGACGCGGCACTACAGTCACTACAAAATCATACAATGTTATTAAAAATAAAAATAATATATAATAGACCAACTCCCAGTCAGCATGCCAAGTGATGTGGCTTACGATCTCTCACATGTCGTCAATTAGAGGCAACATCTCGCAACAACACCATGATGTGCCAAGCAGCAATATTCTCATACATATGGCATGCATAGTTTACAGTTAGTGGTGGTTCGGGACAATATTTAATGAAAATTGAGACAAAATTGCAGATTGATCCCAACTCTAATTCTAGCTGATGGGATTAAGGCAGTATGTTACAGACGACGGGGCAAGTTGACCTATCAGATGAAAGGCGTGTTTCAGTGTCGCTCACATGTGCATATCAAATATTCAAGGCGTAAACTAATTTTTAAACACTGAAGGAATTTTTTTTTAAGCCTTTTCCCCCAACCTCTTTATTCCTTTTTAAATAGAAAATGAAATGGTCAACAGGAAATGAGTTTGTATCTGCTTATTTTATTAATCAGAGTTAAAACCAATAAAGAAAAACGCAAATTTTTAGTTTTACATTTTTGGGTTAAAAAAAGAAAAAGAAATGGATGCAGAAGTACACGGACCCCAAAAGCTATCTTATGATGTTTTTTTTTTTTAACAGCACAAATCACAAATGTATTTATTAGGCATGTTACGCCAGCAGAGAAGGCTTTGCTGGCCCTGAGAAATCGACGCTAACTATATACGAACAAATACAATTAAAGTTCATATATTTGAGCATTTATATACACATTTAAATTCCACAAGTATTCAAAAAACATGCTACATATATGAAAATGGTCATTTTTGTCATATTGTCATTCTGTATATTGTATATATCTACTGTATATAATTGACATTTTTATATCAGTAAAAACATTTATGAACACTTTCAGCATACAAGTGTTCAGCATATATTGCCATTTTCAGATTCGTAGCCTACTGTATTAATAGCACTTCAAATTCTAATCATATTTTATTACACAACTAATGGGAATTTTAAGTGAATGTTAGGGATTCTTTGTATAAATGCAGGTTTTGTGTCTCATTCTCAGCACGCAGGGTGAAGATTAAACACTAGCTGTGATGTATGTGTGCTGTCTGCGTTCTGTGAAAGTTTAGAAGGATTTTGATAGTGAAAACACATTGTGGAGGAGACGCTACACTGTTACTATGGAGATAATACAAACATCATAACATATTCCTTTCTTTGTATTTAACAAGTATTTAAACCGCATGTCAGTCACTCACCTGTCTTCATCATTTGCTCGCTTCTGGTTTATGCCGTGTTTGGTATCATTGAAGCATTCATTTTTGGCAAAGATTTAATATTTCACCACATCAAACTCAAACACATCTCTATGAAGTTGATTGAGATAAACTGTGTGCAGAGCTGGAATAGATGAAAGGCTACACTGAAGAAGTTCAGATAGAAGATGTTTCTGATTTAATTTGTTTTGGTCACTGCATAATTTCCATACTTGTTTACTTCTTAGTTGTGATGATGTTACTAAAATCTAAAATGTGCAGTAACAAATAATAAAGAATAGACAAGTGTGATCAAACTTTTCTACAGAGTTCTAGTCTTACACTGAGGGGCCGTTCACACCGAGTGCGTTTATGTATCCGTCTGCACTGTTTTATAAATTATTTCAATGTAAACGTGCGCTAGATAGATGTCTTTGATGGCTTGTTTGTGTTTTTAGATGCCATGCCAAGTTTAAAAGAGCTTAAACTGTTAATCGTCTCGAGTCGAGACACATACATGTTGCTCTTTTGTGGCGCTGCATGTAATTTTAGTGCAAAAACAAACGCATTCAAGCAGTTCATCTAATCGACTCATCTAATCGGCCCGGGGCGTCCGAGGAGCGGGTCTGGTGGCGTATTATCTTGTCCGAACCCTCCCAGCTATGGTCCTGGGTGTGCGAGGATGCCAGTGTGCACACATTGAGATTGGAAGCCGGCTCCCCGAGAAGAGATGCGCTCTGTGTTTTAAAGACAGCGGTGATGAAGCATTATTCCCATCAGCTTCATTCACCGCTGTCAGAATGAGGCTTATTAATTATGCACCTCTTCTCGCTCTCCTGCCCAACTCCCATCTTGAGCCTGGCTGAAGGGTGGCCCTAAGAGGCGGGGCGATGATGACGAGCCGGAGGGGCAGATCATTCCATCGTATCTGCCCACAAAAGTGCCCACATTCTCCACCACTGTGGCAGGGTGAGCAGGTGACAGACACAGTGGGTGTGGCGTCACGCCTTGGAGAGGCATTTATTGGAAATATTAATAAAAATAACATGTCCATAAAGGGGGATAATAAAGTGTCCAGGGGGACTAGTGTTCATAATAAAGGGGGAATTTGGCATCCTCACGGTGAGACGGGGCTCTGTGAGGGGCGGGGTAGCGTCTTTGGAATGGCCCAGGCATGAACTGGGTCCGTCGGCTGCACACACTCCCCTCCAGGGTCCACAGCGCGAGGAGAGGTAGCGTTCTTGGTGGCCTGACTTCCCAGACTTACGGTAGGTGAGAGGGGAAGGTGGCCCGGCCTCTAGCCCATCGGCCGTGACATGTGCAGTTCTCCCCCGGCAACTCATCTAATCGGCCTGGGGGGGGGTCTGAGGAGTGGGTCCAGTGGCGCATCTTCTCGTCCGAACACTCCCAGCTCTGGTCCTGGGCGTGCGAGGATGCCAGTGCGTGCACGCATGGAGATTGGAAGCCAGCTCCCTGAGAAGAGGTGCGCTCTGCATTTTAAAGACAGCGGTGATGAAGCATTATTCCCATCAGGTGTGCTCATTCACTGCTGTCAGGATGAGGTTTATTTATTATGCACCTCTTCTTGCTCTCCTGCCCAACTCCCATAGTGAGCCTGGCTGAAGGGTGGCCCTAAGAGGCGGGGCGACAATGACGAGCCGGAGGGGCGGATCATTCCACCACATTTGGCACATATGGAAGACAGCTCACTTGCTGCAGTTCTGAGGTTGTTTAATATAATTTGGGAAACTGGCATAATTCCATCAACAAGGAATCTGCTATTGTGCCAATCTTAAAACGACCCATCAGACCCTTCAAACTACAGAACAATATCCTTAACATCTCAATTAGAGAAAACAATGGAACAGATGGTAATGGGTGTTTGCTTTCTGTCCTAGAAAGTAAACACCTGTTCTCACCATATCAAAGTGGATTTTGTAAAGGGAGAAACACAATGGATTCTGTTTTATGTCTAGAGTCAGAGATCAGAAAAGCTCAGAGCTTAGTAGAAAATGGAACCCCGCAGGGCAGTGTGTGTAGTCCATTGTTATTTAATATAATGATGAATGATATTTTTGAACAGATGGAACAAGGTATAGGGAAATCGCTATACGCAGAAGAAAATGTAGAAGGTGATTAAGACAGTGGTGCAATGGTC
This sequence comes from Myxocyprinus asiaticus, assembly GCF_019703515.2. Taxonomy (NCBI): domain Eukaryota; kingdom Metazoa; phylum Chordata; class Actinopteri; order Cypriniformes; family Catostomidae; genus Myxocyprinus; species Myxocyprinus asiaticus. The sequence goes on along the minus strand of NC_059375.1, from coordinate 1,581,684 downwards.
AAATAAATGGTGTTTTAAATTATCAATAGTAAAATCCCAGGTGATATGCGACAGATGACAGAAACCACTTTCATTGAAGTTATATGGTCAAACACTTGAGCAAGTAAGGGTGAGTAGGTTCCTTGGGGTTTTATTTGATGATAAGCTCACATGGAGACAGCACATAGATAAAATAAAAACAAAACGTAAGAAGATCAACAATCTTTTGCGCTGCCTGTCAGGATGGGATGCCTGTCAGGATGGGACTGGGGATATGAGAGCAACTTTGGATTATGGTTGTGTAACTTACATTTCAGCAGCTGAGAGTAACCTTAAAAAACTAGATAGAGCAAACCCAAGCCCTAAGAATATGCAGTGGGTCATTTAAAACATATCCAGTAGCAGCAATGCAGGTTGAAATAGGAGAGATGCCATTGTGCATTAGAAGAATAAAATTTATGCTTTCATATTGGGTTAAACTGCAGGACGATAGTGAATAGCACCCTGCAAAAGCCATCTTGCAGGAGTACTGGGAGCACAGCAAAACAAAATTTAGAAATTTTGGATGGATTGGGAATGTGAAAGCAGGAAATTTAGGTCTACACAGTATTGTCCTACTGTCTCATATTCAGATATCCCTCCCTGGTTGTTTGTGATGCTATCCATTGATCTGCACTTACAAGAGGAAATAAAAGATCAATTACCTGCATGGTACATAGTTCAAAACTATTTAGAAGAGCACTTTAAAGATAAGATGATGGTATTCACAGATGGTTCAAAGGACCCTGAGACTGGACACACAGGTGCAGCAGCATTTATTCCACAATGTGACATAACTATTAGAAAGAGAACAACGGATCACTTGTCAGTGTATACAGAAGAGCTTGTGGCCATAATGTTAGGCCTACAATCGATAGAAGAAAGCAATCAAAAGAATGTATTAGTTGCATCTGATAGTTTGTCAGCACTCACAAGTATCAGGTCAGGGAAGTCATGCAGACATGATATTCTATATGAAATATATCATTTGATATACAGGTTACATAACAAGGGGTTGAATGTCTGCTTCACTTGGGTTCCTGCACATGTAGGTGTGGAAGGAATTGCAGAAGTGGATATATTAGCTAATCAATCTCTGAAATCACAAACAGTTGATTTGCAGATTGCATTAAGTAAAGCAGAGGCTAAAGCCATCATAAAGGATCAAATTCAAAAAGTATGTAAGGAGTATTGGGATATCAATGGTACAGGAAGACATTTATATAATATTCAAAACCATGTTGGTGTTGGAAGAGAGATGGGTAGAAATCGAAGGGAAGAAGTAGTTATTACTCATCTCAGAATAGGGCATACAAGACTCAACAAGACACTTCATATAATAGGTAAAGACCCAACTGGATTGTGTTTACACTGTAATAAACTAGAATCTATCCAGCATGTAATAGTGGAATGTAATGTCTACGAGATGGAAAGAAGGAAACTAGAAGAAGCACTTAAAGATTTTAAGCTTAACTTCACATTAAGGAACATCCTTGGAGTAGCATTGCGACAAATATATGGCCAGTTAATGATATTCGTGAAGGGAAGAGAGAGAATGTAGGTGTTTTTTTCTTTTTTTTTCCCCTTTACGGCGATGGAAAATCTGGAAGATCTTGAAAACAGGAGCTGAAGATATAACATACGGATTGTTGGATTTCCTGAGCATGAAGGCGGCAGAGATATGGTGAAATTCCAAGATGAGCTCTTCCCGAGTCTGCTCGATATAACAGGCCATAAGCTGGAAATCGAGCAAGCTCGGCTTGCAGATCTGCTGAGGGAGACAGGCCCCGATCAATTCTGGCCAAATTTCTGAGATCATCTGATAAAGATCTCGTGTTGTGCGAGGAGCAAAGGAAAGCTTTCTTTGAAGAATGACAATATTTTCTTGTTCCCAGACTTTGCGAATTCGACAAGAGAGAAACGCGATCGATTCAAGGAATGTAAGAAACTCTTACATCAACGGAAGATCACTTTTGCACTGATGTTTCTGGCCAAACTGAGAATAGAGGCTAAGGATGGCCGCAAAGTATTTACGTGTCCCAAGCAAGCACTGTCCTTCATAGAAACAATGGAGTAAGCCATTTGGTGTTCCTCATATAGCTCCAGTGTGGATTAACTCGATGTACTTACTCTTGGCTGTCTGAAGAAGCTGGGCGCCATTTTTGTTTCTGTTTGTGTTGGTTCCGCCTAGCAGCTGGAGTTTGTTTTGTGGAATAACACTCCTTCAAGAAACTTTTGCATGGACGGAAGATCGCTTTTACACTGAAGTTCCTGGCCAGATTGAGAATGGACATTAAGGATGGCTGCAAAATATCTACATTCCCACACAAAGGATGTCTTTTATAAAGTTGACTGACTGAATAAGTCATGGTGTATTTTTTTTTTATGCAGCCTCCTGAGTTAATTTGACTTGCTCTATACACTTTTGACCATCCGAGGAACCAGGACGCCTGTTTTGTTTCTATTTGCGCTGGTTCCGCCTAGCGGCTGGACTTTGTTTTGTGGAATAACACTGCTTCAGGACAGTTGTGGAGGAGTCTGTTCGTTCTTTGTGCTTATGCCTCCTGTTGGCTGGAGTTTGTTTTGTGGAGTATTTTTTGCAGGTCATTGGAATGATTACGTCATATACTGCACTCATAAACAGCTGGCTCACTGAACACTTGTTTGTCTGTCTGAGGAAACTGAATGGATTTATATCGGCTGGAATTTGTTTTTTGGAGGAACACACCTTCGAGACAGTTCTGTGAATGAATCTACATGTTCTTTGTGTTTATTCTGCCTGTTGGTTGGGGTTTGTTTTACAAAGTATTTTCTGTTATTTAATTTTGCCTCACAAAATTTGTGCAGAAGCACCAGACTTGAGCAATCCGATGGCAAAGTTGTCACGGGGGCTCTCGTAGGCGTACATGGACCTTTTGAGTTTTTTTGAGCGATTGACGCGGTCGTGCACAGGGTTAATGTGCACGTTTTTCTTTTTTCTTTGTGTTTGGTTCGGGGGGAGTTCAGGGTTTGATTGTTGCACTAATGTTAAAATTTGGTCTGTATAATCTTGTTTTTGACACTCAATACATTTTTTCTATTATATCAAAAATGTCAAATATTAATATGAGTGGGTTATCTTTCTCCACGTGGAATGTGAATGGGTTGGGGCACCCCATAAAAAGAAGGTTATTTCTTTTCTTAATCGTAAGAAATATGAAATAGTGTTTCATCAAGAAATGCATCTTTCCTCACAGGAAGCTGAAAAATTTGGGAAGATATGGGGTGGACATGTTTTCTTTGGTGCTGGCTCAAGTAAGAGCACGGGAGTCATTACATTGATAAGTAAACATCTACAATTCAAATGTCTCAAACAGATTAAAGATAAATTAGGAAGAGTCATTATTGTTTTAGCAGAAATTCAGGGGCAAAGGTTGGTTTTGGCTAATATTTACACACCTAACACTGATGATCAGGGCTTTTTTATAGATCTTGAAGGGATGTTGCAAGCCGCTGGCACCCCTCATGATACAATATTGGGAGGAGACTTTCATCTTTTGATGGACTTGATCATAGTGAAGCAAAAGTGTGCAAGCCCCCTATCTAGATCTTTTAAATCTAGATCTTGAAGGGATGTTGAGACTTTAATCTTTTGATGGTGCTTGAAACAAGTGTGTAAGCCCCCTAGAGCGACATTGATGCTTCACAGGATGTGTAAAAATCTTGGTCTTGCAGATATTTGGCGACTTTTGAACCATCTGGTAGAGACTTTACAATTCTTTTCATCAGTCCATAAGATTTATTCAAGAATAGATTTTTATATATATATATATATATATATATATATATCTCCAAGTCCCTCATTTTATCTGTTGTTGACTGCTCAACTGGAAACATCTTAGTCTCAGATCACACCCTGGTGAGTTTAGAGGTGTTGCCACATATGGAGAAAAAGAAATCATTCAGCTGGTGCTTTAATGTATCCCTTTTGCAAATTCCTGATTTCCAACAAATGTTAAAGACTGAAATCAATGTCTATGTGGAGACCAACTGGTCCTCAGTATCCTCTATGGGCGTGGCTTTGGAGGCACTTAAGGCAGTTCTTAGGGGTCGGATCATACAGTATGACTCATTCATCCAAAATTCCAAAGCACGAGAACTCGTGGAGTTGGAAGAGAATATTAAAAGTGCCGAGGCAGAGCTGAAGTGCCGAATGTCGTCTGATGGCCTCAGTGAATTGACCCGATTGAAATACACATATAATACAATTTTGTCATGGAAAGTGGTGTTTTGGTTATTCAGGGCAAGACAGTCATATTTTGAGTCGGGGGACAAAGCAGGGAAGCTTTTGGCTAGATATATATAAAGCAGAGAGAGTCTTTTTCTACCATTCACTCAGTGAAATCTACTGGTGGTGAAAGATGTAAAAAGTTTGTCAAAAATCCCAGTTAATCGATTAAGTTATGATATCTCTTATACACATAGATCAAGTGGGGTTCATTCGGGGTTGTAGCTCTTCTGATAACGTTAGGCATTTCTTCAATATCATGTGGTCAGTGGTGAATGATCAGAATCCGGTCGCTTCCATCTCACTTGATGCCAAAAAGGCGTTTGATATGGTAGAATGGGATTATCTTTAAGATTTTGGAAATGTATGGGTTTGGGAGTACTTTTATTGGTTGGATCAAGTTACTTTATAGACACCCTGTAGCAGCGGTACAATCAAATTGATTAATTTCAGATTATTTTACTCTGGATAGGGGCACCCGGCAGGGTTGCCCTCTTTCCCCATTATTGTTCTGTCTTGCCCTGGAACCATTAGCAGCCACGATAAGAAAGGAGGATGATTTTCCAGGGGTGATGGCGGGAGGTATGGTGCATAAGCTTCTGCTTTACGCAGATGATATTTTATTATTCGTCTCTGACCCTATTAGATCTATGCCTTACCTCCATAGAATTACAGGTGCATCTCAATAAATTAGAATGTCGTGGAAAAGTTCATTTATTTCAGTAATTCAACTCAAATTATGAAACTCGTGTATTAAATAAATTCAATGCACACAGACTGAAGTAGTTTAAGTCTTTGGTTCTTTTAATTGTGATGATTTTGGCTCACATTTAACAAAAACCCACCAATTCACTATCTCAAAAAATTAGAATATGGTGACATGCCAATCAGCTAATCAACTCAAAACACCTGCAAAGGTTTCCTGAGCCTTCAAAATGGCCTCTCAGTTTGGTTCACTAGGCTACACAATCATGGGGAAGACTGCTGATCTGACAGTTGTCCAGAAGACAATCATTGACACCCTTCACAAGGAGGGTAAGCCACAAACATTCATTGCCAAAGAAGCTGTTCACAGAGTGCTGTATCCAAGCATGTTAACAGAAAGTTGAGTGGAAGGAAAAAGTGTGGAAGAAAAAGATGCACAGCCAACCGAGAGAACCGCAGCCTTATGATTGTCAAGCAAAATCGATTCAAGAATTTGGGTGAACTTCACAAGGAATGGACTGAGGCTGGGGTCAAGGCATCAAGAGCCACCACACACAGACGTGTCAAGAAATTTGGCTACAGTTGTCGTATTCCTCTTGTTAAGCCACTCCTGAACCACAGACAACGTCAGAGGCGTCTTACCTGGGCTAAGGAGAAGAAGAACTGGACTGTTGCCCAGTGGTCCAAAGTCCTCTTTTCAGATGAGAGCAAGTTTTGTATTTCATTTGGAAACCAAGGTCCTAGAGTCTGGAGGAAGGGTGGAGAAGTTCATAGCCCAAGTTGCTTGAAGTCCAGTGTTAAGTTTCCACAGTCTGTGATGATTTGGGGTGCAATGTCATCTGCTGGTGTTGGTCCATTGTGTTTTTTGAAAACCAAAGTCACTGCACCCGTTTACCAAGAAATTTTGGAGCACTTCATGCTTCCTTCTGCTGAAAGATGCTGATTTCATTTTCCAGCAGGATTTGGCACCTGCCCACACTGCCAAAAGCACCAAAAGTTGGTTAAATGACCATGGTGTTGGCGTGCTTGACTGGCCAGCAAACTCACCAGACCTGAACCCCATAGAGAATCTATGGGGTATTGTCAAGAGGAAAATGAGAAACAAGAGACCAAAAAATGCAGATGAGCTGAAGGCCACTGTCAAAGAAACCTGGGCTTCCATACCACCTCAGCAGTGCCACAAACTGATCACCTCCATGCCACGCCGAATTGAGGCAGTAATTAAAGCAAAAGGAGCCCCTACCAAGTATCGAGTACATATACAGTAAATGAACATACTTTCCAGAAGGCCAACAATTCACTAAAAATGTTTTTTTTATTGGTCTTATGATGTATTCTAATTTTTTGAGATAGTGAATTGGTGGGTTTTTGTTAAATGTGAGCCAAAATCAACACAATTAAAAGAACCAAAGAATTAAACTACTTCAGTCTGTGTGCACTGAATTTATTTAATACACGAGTTTCACAATTTTAGTTGAATTACTGAAATAAATGAACTTTTCCACGACATTCTAATTTATTGAGATGCACCTGTATTAATTCCTTTTCCAAGTTCTCAGGATGCAAAGTCAATTGGTCTAAATCTGAAGCTTTGGCTTGGACAGTGTACTGTCCAGTAACGGCCTTCCAGCCGGGCACCTTCCAGTGGCCCAAACAGGGCATTAAGTATTTGGGTATTTTATTCCCAGCAAATTTGTCTGATTTAGTTAGTTAATTTTGAGCCTTTAATAAAAAGGTTTGCGCAATGTGGACAGGTGGGCTTAATTACATTTATCGATGATTGGGAAGGTTAATGTTATTAAAATGAACTGTATTCCAAAATTCAACTACCTGATAGTCACATCCTAAAGATGTCCCCCTCTCTTATTTCAAGCAATTTAAGAGCATAACAAAGTCCTTCATTTGGAATGGTAAGCGCCCCAGATTACATTTTAGTAAGCTGCATTGGCCGATTGACAAAAGGTAGGCTAGGCCTACCCAAGATTTTGTTTTATTATTATGCATTCAGTCTCAGACATTTGGCTCATTGGTCGCTTCCACCTGAAAGAGCCCCTTTCTGTATTGAACGGGATGTTCTTGCCCCATTTTGCCATTGCAAAGCCTTTCTATCAATCTAACCAGAAAAGTTAAATCACACCCCATTATTTCATGTTTGCACTCAGTATGGACAAAAGTGTCCAGAGTGTTTAATTCAGATATTTATCTAAATGTTGCCTCGAGCTTATGGTTAAACCCCAAACTATGCATTAATAAGTCCCCTTTCTGTTGGTCAGAGTGGATTGTGAGGGAGGTTAATACACTCGTTGACCTATATGAGAGTAGTGTGTTGAGATCCTTTGATAATTTGGTTCAACATTTTGGGATCCCTAGATCTCAGTTTTTTTAGGTATCTACAGCTGTGCCACATGCTCTGTACTATTTTGGGGAACAGCATACACCCCCCTAAAGCAGCAGATGCTCTAGGAGAGGTGATTATTGCTTTTGGAAAAGGTCATGAGGCATCAGTGTATTACTCCTTGTTAATTCAGAGTCTGAAGGACGGAGCTCAACCACTCTCAAGAGATTATGGGAGAAAGATTTAAACTTGGAATTGGAGGTGGGAGAATGGGCTAGGATTCTAAAAAAACATAAAAACTGCATCTAGAGACGCAAGGGTGTGCCTTATACAATTCAAGATTTTACATAGGTTCTAATGGACCCCCTCTAAATTGTATAGGCTTGGTCTTAAAGACACACCCACCTGCTGGCGATGCCAATTAGAGGACAGAGACATAACCTATGACTTTTGGGGGTGTGTTGAGATACAGAAGTTTTGGTTAAAGGTTCAGAGACTGGTGTGCAATGTGTTAGGCACTCGGCTGTCATTTTGCCCCAGACTCTGTATCTTGGGCAATGTGGTGGTCATTGACATTGAAAGTAGACACATAAAGAGCTGGGTCTTAACCAGTGTCATGATCGCCAGGCAGATCATTTTAAGGGGCTGGAGGTTGGCTGGAGCACCCTCTTTTCAGGAGTGGTGCTCGGAGATGGGAAGGGTGGCGGCCTTTGATGAAGGGGCATTTAGAAAAATGGCGAGGTACAACATGCTCATGGAGAAATGGGGTGGGTATATGTCATTTATGGATAAGTGATTATTATTATAATTTTTATAATATTTATTTTTTATGCGTGTGTGTGTCTATATCATTTGAGACCACTGTGTTGTTGGGGTCAGGGTGTGATTGGGAGGTGGAGGGGTAATAGTGGGGATTAATATTGATTCTGTGTTTATATGTTTTGTTTTACGGTGTTGAAATACATTGAAATGCAATGAGAATGTTTGGATAACATCACATCAGGTGATGCTAATTAATTTATGAGTTTAGAAATTCGATTTATTTCTCTTTGTAGAGGATTTTTTGTTCTGTTCCAAGTTTTGAAACCCGTGTTACCTTGGCTACTCGGAGTTATCTTTATCCTTTGGTACACAACTGTAACTGCCTGAAAGACTGTTTGAAAAGGGAATACAAGGACTACCACAAAGCACTATTACATACAACAGATAAGACTGTTTCCATTCAATTTCATCATCACGCCTCTATCATCAATTTATTACTTGCTGTACATTCATTTCACCTGTTCATGCCATACCATATTCTGTTCATAATTTCATCTGAATGTCTTTTGTTTCATGGTTGTTTTTCTTGTTGAAGGGTGTGGCAGCAGGGGCATGGTCGAGCGTCCGCCCGGAGAGAGAGAAAGCGGTAAGAGTGCATACACCTGAGCCAGATTATGATTAACACCTGTTTCTAGTTGCAGTGAGCTTGGGGAGAGCAGTATAAAAGGAGCACGCCACCAACAAGGAGGGGAGAAATAGAGCCAGAGATCTAGTGTCCCGCTGGGTAGTTGATGTGTTATTGTGAAGCTAATGAGTTATTGTGAAGCTGTATGCTCAGAAAGTTGACAATTAAAAAGCCTTACCCGAGACTGAAGAAACCCGGTTCCCTGTGTCCTCCTTCCCTCCCTGTGTGAAGTTTCGCTACACTGGTGCTGAAACCCGGGAACATGGAACCAAAGGAAGTATGCCCCATGGAGTCCTCGCCACTGGCTGAAGTCCTCAAGTCCCTCGCCGGCCTGCACCACTCCCACCAACAGGCCCTGCTTGAGCTCTGTCAGGACCAGGATTGCCACTTCTATAAGATCCTCAGGGCTCAAGCAAAGGACTGCCAGGTGATCTGAAGCCTCCTCAGCCAGGAGAAAGCCCCGGCTGCGACCCCGGACAACACTAGTCCCTTGCACTCGCCCTCACTCATGAAGATGGCCGTGGAAGATGACCCGAAGCCTTCCTCGACCTGTTCGAGCAGACCGCCGAGATCTGCCATTGGCCACGTGCTCAGTGGGCGGCCCGGCTTATCACTTTGTTGTCCGTGGAGGCCCAGCTTGCAGCTCAACAACTGCCAGCAGCTAGTCTCCTGGCCTACGACGTCTTGAAGAAAATCATCCTGCAGCAGGTTGGCCTTCTCTCAATGTCTCCATGATGCCTACCGGAAATGGCTACTAGCGGGGGACCGCGACATTGAGGGAATTATCGACCAAGTGGTGCTGGAACAGCTGATCTGCCAGCTTCCAGAGGATGCGGCAGAATGGGTCCAGTGCCATCGCCCTCATCCAGCACCACATCGAGACCGAGCCGGTGGTGGTGGTACATAGCCATCCCTACCGATTTCCCGAGCACAAAAAGAAAATTGTCCGGGAAGAATTAGATGCAATACTCGATATGGGGGTAATAGAGGAATCCCACAGCGATTGGTCCAGCCCGGTTGTTCTAGTTCCTAAGAGCGATGGGTCTGTACGGTTCTGTGTGGATTATAGAAAAGTCAACGCGGTGTCTAAATTTGACGCGTGCCCAGTGCCTCACTTTGATGAGTTACTCAATCGGTTGGGCATTGCTAGATTTTATTCGACATTGGATTTGACAAAGGGTTATTGGCAGATCCCCTTGACGCCAATTTCCCGTGAAAAGACAGCCTTCTCCACACAGTTTGGACTACACCAATTTGGTTACACTTCTGTTTGGTTTGTTTGGGGCCCCGGCTACGTTTCAGTGTCTCATGGACCGAATCCTCAGACCACATTCGGCTTACGCCGCTGCCTATTTAGATGACATCATTTACAGCAGTGATTGGCAGTGGCATATGCAGCATCTGAGGGCGGTTCTGAGATTGCTGCGATGAGCGGGACTCACAGCAAACCCCAAGAAGTGCATGATTGGACGGGTGGAGGTACGGTATCTGGGGTTCCACTTGGGCCACGGACTCAATCAATCAATTTAGATCTCACTAAAAAGGGAGCTCCAGACCCAGTCCAGTGGATGGAGCAGTGTCAACAGGTGTTTATGCAAGTGAAAGCCGCACTTTGTGGGGGGCCGCTTTTACATTCACCCAATTTCTCTCTCCCTTTTTCTTACAGACGGACGCTACAGACAGGGGGCTGGGGGCCGTACTCTCGCAGGTGGTGGAGGGGGAGGAGCACCCGGTGCTGTACATTAGTCGCAAGCTCTCGCTGAGGGAGACCAAGTACAGCACCGTTGAAAAGGAGTGTCTTGCCATCAAATGGGTGGTCCTCACTCTCCAGTACTACCTGCTGGGGTGGGCCTTCACTGTCTGTTCAGACCATGCCCTGCTCCAATGGTTCCACCGCATGAAGGATACTCTTCAGCCGTTTAAGTTCAAGGTGGTCCACAGACCGGGAGCGCAGATGGCTGTCGCCGACTTCCTTTCCAGAAATGGGGGGGGAGTGGTAGACAGGCCGGATGTCTCCCCAGCCTGAGTCGGGTGGTGGGGATATGTGGCAGTGGGGGCATGGTCGAGCATCCGCCCGGAGAGAAAGCGGTAAGCGTGCATACACCTGAGTCAGATTATGATCAACACCCGTTTCTTGTTGCAGTGAGCTTGGGGAGAGTGGTATAAAAGGACCATGCTGCCGACAAGGAGGGGAGAGCCAGAGATCTAGAGTCCCACTGGGTAGTTGATGAGTTACTGTGAAATTGAGTTATTGTGAAGCTGTAAGCTCAGAAAGTTGACAATTAAAAAGACTTACCTGAGACTGAAGAAATCCGGTTCCCTGTGTCCTCCTTCCCTCCCTGTGTGAAGTTTTGCTACAAAGTGTTTATTGAATGTTGGAGACTTGTAAATACACTTCTTAATTGTTTATACTATATTGTTTGTTCTTAATACACCTGAAAACAAAAGCCCTATTCGGATGGGATAGGTTTTCCAAACGACATGTATGGTACAATTATTTACATAGAACGTCAATAATTTCATTAACTGATACTGATGGAATTGGCATCTGTTGTTTTTACAAAGATGTATATGTAACGAGGTAGATGTGGAATGAGGATCTAAATGCAGCTTTTAATGGAAACCAAAAATAAACTAAGTAACTCAGAATAGAATGAAACAAAAACACGGGAAACCAAGCACAGAAAGACAACACATGGGAGGACTGACAAAGAAACCAGGGGAAACAAGGGCTTAAATTCACATGGTCAAACAAGGAAATGAGGAACACCTGGTTAAAACAATCAGGTGAAAACCAATCATAAATTGAAACTACAAAAAGGACTACAAACTAACAGGAAACAGGAATTAAACAAGAATTTCAACATAAGTCAACACAAAAACATGGAATATGTGACAGTACAATGTCTGCATGTGGGTATTACAGAAGGTCATATGCCATGAAACCCATTAAAACCAAACAAGACTCATTATAGTAATGTGTCAGCTGGTATAAGTTTTCAAAAATTGTTTTTTAATTGTCATTTAAATATTTCAAGAATACTGCAATATATCGGAGTGATATACCTTACATAGCTACAGTCAATGGAGTGGCCGTTCTGAGCCGTCTCCAATCATACTTTCTTTCTAAATCGCATTTTTACTGAGGTTGTGTGAAAAACCCCCCAAAGTTCTATTCGAAAAGGATTAAAAATCACAAATTACGTCTGTGAAACAATTTCCCCCACAATCCTGAGGGACAGCTAGTTCCATCTGAAAAGGTCATTTTTTACAAGGTACTGGGTTGATACAATATACTCTTTTCAGAGAGAACCAATCACTGTCTGGATTTGCCAAAGTTTGCCGAATGAACAACTTTGAATGATATTTAGAGTTTTCTTTGAGGCAGTTAACTAGATAAACATGAGCAGAACTGCAGTATATATTCCACATTGTTTTCTGAGTTATGTCTGTAACATAATCAGAACGTTTTACTTTTGGACAGACCAAAAGTCTGATCTACACACAATTCTAGTAATTTCTACATATCTGTCTGTCTACCTGTAATAGACTCAGGAGAACCAGAAGGTAGATCCATTTGCAGCTTTACTAGTAAGGTCACAGAGAATATACAACCGGCAGAGGTCAGTATCCAAAATATACAGTAATGTTGGCAAATCCAATAATCGTGGTCACAAAACAGACAGAGGGTCGAGGCAGGCGGCAAACAATGACAAAGAGTAATCCAGGAACAGATCAAGGTTAAAAGGCAGGCAGCAGAGAACCAAGATGATAATAACAGGCAGTAGTTCAAACACAGGCAGACTAGAATAGAAAAATGCTCAGAATTGTTAGCCGGGGCAAAAAAAAAAAAAAAAAACATTTTCGCACTGAGCCCTGTGTTTGCAGTGCTTAAATAGTCCATGAAATGGCTACAGGTGCATTGTAATTAGTCCTGCTGAGGATAATGGGAATCGTAGTTCGTAAGAATAGTTAATACTTGGGTGACGGCACTCTCTGGTGGTTATCGAGGGGAGTGTTTGTAACACTACCTTTTTATCTGTCTTTCAAGTAACCACCTAGCAACCGCTTTGCAACCCAGAACATTTTAGCAATGGCATAGTAATGCAAGACGTTTGTATCATTCAAACTTCATATCTCTCTTCAAGCAGCTGAAATATTTCACCACATAGACCAAAATAACCCAAGCATCAAGACTTTTTTTTTTTTTTGTAGCTTATGAAAGACTTGAAAATAAAATATTGGCAGTCATTAAACACATGAAAGTGAGAGCAGTAAACAGATGTGACCTGTAGAACACATTATTTAAATCTCTTTAGACCACCTATGCAAGTTATGAGTGCTGTAAGTTTATTCTGCCACAGAATAATAAAAAAGAGGTAATTCTGACTATGTATCTCACAATTGGGACTTTATTTCTCTAATAAATATATTTAGAAAATTGCTAGATAATAAATTTACAGTTGCGACTTCATATTTCACTATTTCAACTATTTCTTGCAATCGCTACTGTTTCTCGCAATTTTGACTGTATATCTTGAAATTTTGACACAATTTCAACTTTATTTCTCGCAATCATGACTATTCCTCGCAATTTTGTCTTTCAGTAATTTGTACTTTAACGCAATTTCAACTTTATTTCGTGCAATTGCTACTGTTTCTCGCAATTTCTACTTGTATCTTGAAATTTTGACTCTCACAATTTAAACTTTATTTATCGCAATTATGTGACAAACTCGCAATGGCGTGATAGAACACAATTGTGACTTGATTTCATAATTTCAGCTTTATTTATTGCAGTCGTGACTATTTCTTGCAATTGCAGCTTTATTTCATGCAATGTTTACTTCATATTACCAAATTTTGACATTTTGTTTCTCAATTTTTACTTCATAGCTTAAAAATTCTACTTTATTTCTCGCAATTGTCAGATATAAACAAAATGGCGACTTCATATCTCACAATTTCAACTTTATTTCTTGCAATTATGACTATTTCTCACAATTTTGACTTTCTGTAATTAGTACTTTATATAACACAATTTCAACTTTATCTTTTGCATTCTAAACAATTTTTTCAAATTTATAGTATGCAATATTGACTTTATTTCTTGCAATTGCTACCGTTTCTCGCAATTTTGACTTTATATCTTGAAATTTTGACTTTCTCGCATTTATGTGACAAACTCGCAATGGCGTGATATAACACAATTGAAACTTCCTCTCAAATTCTCAACTTTATTTTTTGCAGTCATGACTATTTCTCGCAGTTTTTACTTTCCGTTTTTAGTACTTTTTATATAACACTATTTCAACTTTATTTTTGGCATTCAAAACCATTTTAATCGTAATTTTGACTTCCTCACAATTTTGACTTTATTTCTCGCAATTGCGTGATCTCGGGATTGTGAATTATAAAGTCGCAATTGTGGGATATAAAGAAACTTTTTTTTATTTAAATTAAATTAGTATTTGATTGATTTTTGTATTATTATTATTCCGTAGCGGGATCAAAGCACCATAGAAATCTGTTTAAAAATTGGTTCTTTTTGCAATTCCATTTGGTGATGCTAGTGATGCAGAAATTACACACTTCACCTTTAAAATGTCTGACCCACATCAGAATTAACCTAGTGTTTTTCACAAACTGCAGTGGCTGAGTAGCCTGTAGGGCTGATACCCCTCATACTTCAACACTTGGGTCTTTTCTTTTCTTTTAGTTTTTGTTTTGCATTTCATGTGCTTCTAAGGTTATCTAGACTCTGTACAATGTACAGTATATATGGAGCTTCAATCTTTCACTGCGGGAAAACATTGACAAACCAAACATGAGAAAAGAATCACAGCATTTGTTTATCCTGCCTCAAAGTCAAACAGAACTTCTGAAATCCATGACCTTGGAGTGAGATTTGAGTACCGCTCTCCACTGAGCCAAACCGTCAAACTTGTGTTTACCAAAACACTATTTTGGAGACACTGTTATAGTGGCTTTACATATGCAGAGAATTTCACTCCATTGTGTTATAAAAACAACATGCAATGTCAGACACTTTGAGTTGAGTTGAGGGCTAAGCATGTTGTTCCATTAAAACCCTCTTTAATAATGCATTGCTTTAAGAAAATGCACTACTCAGGGCTTCAGACCCCCTCAACACACACAAACTCTGATGTCTTTATAAAACTATGACTGACACATGAGAGAAAACAGCTTCTTGACCCTGTTTTATATTTCCACTACTCCTACAGATGTGAAAAACATTAATAAATAGTGGCTGCATGGTTATATAAAGCATAAAGCCTTTGAAGAGTGTGAAACAAATAAGCAAATAAATACAGATTTAAACATAATGCAGATGCCAAAATAGGAACAGCGCAAGTGTGCCTTTATGAGCACTTTAAAGGGATAAAATGAATAAAGTATTACATAACATGCATTCTTTTTTCTTTTCATGTTTTTCATGGGCACAATGTGCCCAAACGTGAAGGCTTTGAAGGTGTCTATTTTTGCTCCGTGTTTCAGTACAGAGATTAATTAATTAATCGAAAATAACTTGTTTAAATGACTGGCGTCCTGTTGCTCTGACCCCCATCATCAGCAAATGTTTTGAGAGACTAATCAGAGATTACATCTGCTCTGTATTACCACTCAATCTTGACCCGCTGCAGTTTGCTTACCGTAACAACCGCTCCACTGATGATGCCATTGCATCTACAATACACACTGCTCTCTCCCACCTGGAAAAAAAGAACACTTATGTGAGAATGCTGTTTGTAGACTACAGCTCAGCATTCAACACCATAGTGCCCTCCAAGCTAGATGAGAAACTCCGGGCTCTGGGCTTAAACAGCTCGCTGTGCAGCTGGATCCTGGACTTCCTGTCAAGCAGACGCCAGGTGGTTAGAATAGGCAGCAACATCTCCTCATCACTGACCCTCAACACTGGAGCCCCGCAGGGCTGTGTTCTCAGCCCACTACTGTATTCCCTGTACACACATGACTGTGTGGCAACACATAACTCCAATGCCATCATTAAGTTTGCTGATGACACGACGGTGGTAGGTCTGATCACTGACAATGATGAAACAGCCTACAGAGAGGAGGTGCACACTCTGACACACTGGTGTCAGGAGCACAACCTCTCCCTCAACGTCAGTAAGACAAAGGAGCTTGTGGTGGACTTCAGAAGAAAAGACAGAGAACACAGTCCCATCACCATCAATGGGGCACCAGTGGAGAGAGTCAGCAGCTTCAAGTTCCTGGGTGTCCACATCACTGAGGAACTCACATGGTCCGTCCACACTGAAGTCGTTGTGAAGAAGGCTCATCAGCGCCTTTTCTTCCTGAGACGGCTGAGGAAGTTTGGAATGAACCGCCACATCCTCACACGGTTCTACACCTGCACTGTGGAGAGCATCCTGACTGGCTGCATCTCCGCCTGGTACGGCAATAGCACTGCCCACAACCGCAAAGCACTGCAAAGGGTGGTGCGAACTGCCAAACACATCATCGGAGGTGAGCTTCCCTCCCTCCAGGAAATATATACAAGGCGGTGTGTGAAAAAAGCTCGGAGGATCATCAGAGACTCCAGCCACCCGAGCCATGGGCTGTTCTCACTGCTACCATCAGGTAGGCGGTATCGCAGCATCAGGACACGCACCAGCCGACTCCATGATAGCTTCTTCCCCCAAGCAATCAGACTTCTGAACTCTTGATCTCCCACGATCAAAATACATCATCCCTGCACTTTATTACTCTTTTATCTCACACCGGACTGTCATAAATTATATTACTGTCATTATATTATGTCTCTCTTAACAACTGACTATCAACCGACAGCCTGAATGTCAATACAGTACAATACTGTACATTCTATATATATACTTTTTTCATATATATTTTAATTTTTATTGAATAATGTGTATCTATATAGTATCTATATAGTAAAAAACAAAAAAAAAAACACAAAAAACAAAAACAGCATATTGTATACTGTGCAATGTATGTTATTATTGTATATTGTTGAGTGTAATTGTGTATAACAGATGTTTAAATTGTGCTGTGTTAATTTGATGTTTTAAGTCGAGTTTAATTATGTATAACAGATGTTTAAATTGTGCTGTGTTAATTTGATGTTTTAAGTCGAGTTTAATTATGTATAACAGATGTTTAAATTGTGTTGTGTTAATTTGATGTTTATTGTAGATTGGCGTATGTCTCATCACTGTCACGACTGCTATGTTGATCGGAACTGCACCCAAGAATTTCACACACCATTGCACTTGTGTATATGGCTGTGTGACAATAAAGTGATTTGATTTGATTTGATTTAATTAGATACGTGCAGCAGATAACGGCTTTATTTGTGCAGTCCAATCCGACAGCTGAAGATATTAAATAATACACGTGGAATGTATAATACATGTGGTGATCCATCAGTTGTTGTCGAGTTAAGTTTACTTTGACCTAGCTCTCTGGTCATCGGGTTCAGTTATTGACAAATTCTTTAAATTCTACCCATCTTTTTCTTGTTAAAATAAAGATGCACCCTGTGCACTGAAGACCTTGCATGTCAAAACATTTCTAAAGGGGGTATGTCCAAAGTTGCTAGACCAGGGTAGAATATATTTTGCTCTCAGGAAGTGTTTTAAACCAAAAAACTGTTCAAATGATTGTATTTAAAAGATGAGTGCATATGAATGAGTTGAGGTGGTCAATAAAAAATAATGAAGGAAAGAAATTAGTATATATATAAATTTGTAGGGCTTTACTGGTTGTTTAGATCAGTGTTACTATCTGAAATAATTAATAATTATTTCTTTAGTTATTAATTAATATTTAAATTAATTAATTGAATCTAACTCATTAAAACCTCATATGGGGCTCCAGTAAATGTAGTGCGCTACGTTTAGGAGCGGGTTTGGTTATTAGCAATAATTAATAATTATCAAAGATAATTATTCATTATTAAAATCAACAGAACATTGATGAGAATCAATGTTAGCTTTTCTAATCCTTTAAATCCTTTCTAATCCTTTAAATCATCAAAGATAATCGTTAATTATTAACATCGATGAAACATTAATTAAAATGAACACTAGCTTATTGATCATTCAATTTCAACAATAATCAAAGATAATTATCAATTATCAAAAATCAATAGAATATTAATAAGGATTAACATTGATGGGGCACCACCCTGGAATCAGGGACTAATAACCAGATAGTATAACAGTCTCAATATTAGATTGTTTTCTTAGGAAAATCAACATCCGAAGAATATCGATTTTTGGGAAAAAACAACAATGAATGAAGGCTTGAATCCGAGCACTGACATCCCGTCAGCATGACACAGGTGTATGCAAAACAAACCAAAACACTTCTCTTTGTAATATAACAAAGTTTATTTATGCAGTAATATCAATTAATAATTAGTACAATGCAGTCAATAAACTTCCGACTTACAACTACAAACTAAACAGTGATATGATTAGATATGGAAATCAAAATAATCCTATAACACATGAGGGTGTGTGTGAAAGAGTGTGTGTGTGTGTGTGTGTGTGTGTGTAAGGAGGGACGTGCACAAAATGGCGGACGTGACTCTCGTGGAGAGTATGTCACGCGAGACTTCCGGCCAGGGAATATGACCACGAATGTGGGCGGAAAGAAACCAGTCAATGGTACTGTTCCGTGTTCTTTGATTCTTTAATGGATAAACTCAGTTTGCCGGTCTCACCCGCGATGCCGGAAATGCACAACAGCCCAATGTGGTTGGACCACAATACAGCAAATCAAATTCGTGATAATACCCTGAGTATTAATAATGAGCGGACATGGCGGTCTGTAAACTGTACAAGCAATGAACTTGATACACAAGAATAACACACTATAATATTCTATCTCTGCCCAGACGTAAACCTCTTACTTGAATCGTATGAGGATGCAGAATGTGTGTTCATCCGTCCTTTAACTCAGACTCGGTTCCTCGAGGCTTGGGTGATGACGGGAGGCCGTTTCCTCGCTCTGTCGGCGGGAGGTACGGCTGCTGATTCTTGGCGGGCTGGCAGAGAAATCAGAAACGTCGACTTGATTGAAGATGGAAGAGAAATCTTTAATCACTTCTGCAGGCAAACAGATGAAGATGCGGATTGCTCGGCGATCTCCTTCGGATCCGTTAGAGTGTTCGGTTGAACACAGAGTAATCTCAACTCGTCCAGCGAGATGGAGATTGTATGGCCACAGTTTCAAGTTGGACGTTACTTCCTTGTGCACCTGAGAGCAGCGATGAGCTACGTCTACCCACGGTGAGCAAAGTTGCTGGAAGCAAATCCCGGAAGCATTTCAGAGGTATTTCTACTCCTGATGATGTCATGGTTGAGGTGCGTTCTGTTATGTGCCTCATCCAAAAGGAGTTGAGAGTTTGATCCTTTAGTGAGCAAAGCTTCATGGGATTTGTAGTCTGTTTTGGACTCCCTTTGTTTGATTTTGGCGCGATTTTTATCAGTATAATTTATGATTTATGTGGGGCCTTAGTTAGGTTTTATGACTGTGTTAGGCCTGCCTTTGTCTTCTATCTGACTACATGAGGCCCAACAAATTCATAGATTGTATATTGTTGATCAAACAGCAATTAAAGTTGGCATCTCACTAGCCGACTTGAAACAACTCAATTTTGGTCAAGGGTCTCATATCTACCAGCTGTTTTTTGCTGTAATCTCGCCCTCTTCTGTCCATCGTCTGTTATGGTAAAGAGGTGACAGACTGGCTGCTGCCTCTGACATTTTAGAAGCTTCTGACTATAAAGGTGCACTTTTAACTCAACAGAAAGCTGAATTGTCTTGGCTTCCGATTCTCCAACAACTGTGGAAGTGAGCTTACAACTGCTAATACATTTAAAAAATCGGCTGGTGAGAGACTTCTTTTCAATGGTCAGAAAATGTCACCTTTGTAAACGAGGTGACAGCCTTGCACAAACTACATTTTGCATCAGTCTCTGTGGAATCCTTTGTGCTTCAATGTTGCATAAGCACTAAAAAAGCTTGTGTTTGTTGGGGGTGGGTGACAGAGAGACAATGGAAGCCTCACAGACATTTTAATGGTTTTAATGGTTATGGTGGGAATTGAATAGGTTTTAATGGAACCCATAATGATCCCTACTGGGTCTGTACTTGTAATGTGTTGGCTTCTATTGTTGGTATGTTATGCCTAGTGGATACCATTAGGGACCAGTACATATCTGTAATGGAAACCAATACAAACCATTAAATCCTAATGGAAAAGGGCTCAAAACAACCTGCACTATTAATGGTACTTGTAGTGAAAAACATTAGAATCTATTCTATTCGGGGGGGGGGGGGGGGGCTGAAATTGCCTAATGCATTCATTTTATTAAAATTGGTAATTAATGGATAGATTTTGAGGCTTATAATACTGACAAGCAATATACATTTTACAGATTTTTTAAAACACAAAACATAGTTTGTTAGTTTTTCGGCATCAGAAACAGAAAGCATGTGACGTTACTTAGCAATATTTCTGAGGTGGAAGAATACTGTTCTACAAAAATTGGAAATGTGATTTTCAAAAGGAGAGATTGGTATCAAATATAACACCTAAGTTCTTCGCTGTAGAAGACGACGT
This sequence comes from Myxocyprinus asiaticus, assembly GCF_019703515.2. Classification (NCBI taxonomy): domain Eukaryota; kingdom Metazoa; phylum Chordata; class Actinopteri; order Cypriniformes; family Catostomidae; genus Myxocyprinus; species Myxocyprinus asiaticus. The sequence goes on along the minus strand of NC_059375.1, from coordinate 1,561,272 downwards.
AACAGTACATCCATCGAGAGTCAAATGATATTTTTGCTGCTTATTTTTAGAGGTTTTAAGTTCAATAATTAGTACAACTGTTTAGTAGAAGGACATTTCTAGCCATACAATCTTTGATTTCATTGATACACTCTGCTAATTTGGAGAGTTGTGACAATTCATTGAGTTTCGAAGAAGTAAAGTTGGGTACTGTCGGCATAACAGCAAAAACTAATTCCACAATTCCTGATAATGTCTCCCAGGGGAAGCATCTATAAGAAGAAAACAGAGGCCCTAAAACTGATCCCTGTGGCACTCCATACTTAACTTTAGTTTGATCTGACAATCCCTCATTTAGAACCTATAGATAATAGAACCTAAACCAGTGGTTCTCAACCTCTTTTCAAATTATGTGACAATTTGAAAGCAGAGTCTTTGTGTTATCAAATAAATATATATTTGTAATTCATTTTACAGTTTTGTTAATAAATTCAGCAGGATTGTGCGTCATAAATGTGACACCAAACCTTGTGTTTCTTGCAAAGTGGAGAGCTATATCTGGGGCATATAAAATGAAAATGTGAAGACGGAAACTAATATTAAGAGTGATATTTTTATTATATTTAAGAAATAAAAAGACAAATGAAAAGATCAATAATATTGCATATTTTGTCCCACTGTAATGCTCATTCTACAGTATGGAATTGATTTTGAGTTGGATGCAGATGTACATTTTCTGGTATTCACAACAGTAAAATTATCTATATAAAGTAAAAGTTAACATTTAATTTATGTGGCTAAATTATTCTGACATGACTGAGTTGTGACTCCTTTCATCAAGTTTTTATCGATTTAAATTCAGTCATCTCTTGGAATTTCTTAAGGCAAACAAAAACAGTTATATTTTAGCCTGTTTTTTAAGATAAAGGATTGATGCATTTAGGAATTATGCATTTCTATTTCATCTTAAAAAATAAAATAATAATAAAAAAGTGTATTTTGCACTTATGATACTTTAAATTGATATATTAATAGTTTTAACAGTGGTGTTTGTAGACCATGTAAGCACATGGAATATGGATTTTCACAACCATGGTAAGAAGTAACATGATTTCTATAAAACAAACTATGGCAGTTTTGTAAACACATGTAAAAACAATAAATACATTAATTGTAACACAAACCTATCATATTCCCTCACTCCCCTATGTTGCCTATTACAAATTTAATAGAGCTGAAGTAGTGATATAATAATATTTATTTTGAATATTTCTGCTTAAAGTACAGTTAGTGTTACTATAGTAAATTCAAGGGTGGTGATGTAGAATTCTGTGCCGAATTCAAATGGTTTCCGCTTCTCGCACCTTGCTTCTCACTGATTCTCGCAGATCTGCGCATTTAAGAGCTTGAGACCGGTCTGCGAGTAAAAACGCACCTGCTCTATCAATTGAGCCATATCCATCTACAGAAAATGATTTTGTACTGGTGAATTTCTGTAAATCTATTGCCCTCCTCCCCCCTACTCACATCACCTGCACTAATAATGGTACTAAACATTAGAATCTATTCTATTTGGGGGGGGGGGGGTGGTTAGTGGGGATGAAATTGCCTAATGCATTCATTTTATTAAAAATGGTAATTAATGGATAGATTTTGAGGCTTATAATTCTGACAAGCAATATACATTTTACCGATTTTTAAAACACAAAACATAGTTTGTTTCAGCATCAGAAACAGAGAAACTAATTTTGCGAAAATGTGCATCTGATTTAATGCTTCATTGTGTGTGTGCGCATATTTGCATTTTTTAACCCCTCTTTGTATGTCCCGCCTTCTCACACACCAATTGGTCGATTATAAGAGGCTTGCAGCAACTGCTGGCCAGATTCCTGCCTGTCAATCTCTCCGCGAAGTGCTGTTGTGTTCGGCATCAAACAGTTGCTTGACAGTAACAGCGAATGACAGCTGAGTGGAAACAATGCCCAAACGAAAGTGCAGATTTACAGAAGATTTGCACAAAAAATTCCCATGCTTTCGTCCAGGTCGAGATCCGTGGGAAGCAGAATGTATGACATGTAAAGCTGGCACTTATGTGTCAGTTGCTAATAAAGGTGCAAGTGATTTAGAAGCACATATTAGCTCAGTGAAGCATAAAGGGTCAGCAAAAGGTCAAAGTTCATCAGGTAAATGAATGGACTACTTTTTGCGACCAGGTAAAATTGTTATCACATTGCTTCATTTTCCATGGCCATTCAAAATAATCGTAATAGTAAATGAAGGTACACTCATGGCATCAAATATTTTATTTTAGTACATGTACATTAAAAAGAACGTTGTAAATTTTTATTTATTTATATATATTTGTTAGGCTAATAGAGTATTTTTCACTGTATTAAAGTTTGCATTCATAGTAACACTGTTTTGAACCCTATTATTCCAACGCCTATATTCGGGAGTCCTCTTTTGTAGAGTTGATGATTGCCTTATTTTGAAAGATAAATAAGAAGGAGAATCTTAATCTCAAATTCACGACTATAGTCGGGGTTTCCCTATTTTGAAAGATAAATAGGAAGGAGATTAATCTCAAGGTCACATTTATCTGGGTGTCCTCCTTAGTGGAGTGGATGATTGCCCTATTGGAATTGAATAGGAAGGAGATTATATTCTCAGAAAAAAATGTATATTGGTCTGCCGTCCTGTTCTCCGTCTGGATAGCATTTTACTAACTTGCATTCCTTTTGACTAACCACTATATACATGAATACTCTTACTGTGGTGACATTGTGGGACAGGAGATAAGCCGTTCTTTACCGGAGGAAACACCAAAACAATGGATGTTTCGTAATAATCAAGGTTATAATACTGAATCTTATATCAGCAATTTGGCTGGATGGTCAGAGGGAAAAACACAATTAGATCTGTACCCTAAAGACTGCTCATTTGAAGATCGATATATGAGCGAGGCCAAAATCGATGGTTAAAAGTGGGTGGGGAGATCCACAATGGGATTCTCAACTAAACCTAAACCAACCCCAGTAATGGCACAAGTCATACAAGGTAAGAACAATATACATTTTTACTGTGGTAAGCCGGGACACTTTAAGTGCAAATGTCAGAAAAGACAATATGATCTAAAGCAGTTCAAAAGCGGGCACAATCACCGACAGGATGACCGTGGAAATCATAATGACAACCGAAATGACCGAAATGCTCCACATAATCGACCCTCAGAGCGCTCTGCACCTGCTTACCCAAACAGAGTGGACCCCGCACTAGGGTTGCCCGCAGAGTACTGAGCCCTCGTTATATTTTCTACCTTCTGTTTTGCGTTTTGACGGTTCTACCTTGCCCTTTCTTGAGCTGTATGTTGATCGTAAACCTTATACATTCTTGGTAGACACTGGCGCTTCTAAAAGTTCCTTGGCAGGGCATTGTTATGAGGGCTCGATTACGGGATGCACCATAAACTCTGTAGGAATTAATGGCGTCCCTTCAAAATGAATGATTTTGTCATTTTACCTGACTCTTCATTCTACTTATTGGGGCATGATCTGATGCACAAAAGTGGTGCTAAGATATAATTTGAATCTAACTTTTTGAAACTTATATTTTCATCAGTGTATTTTCAGTCTGTGTGTACAGGAAATTGTGGTGAAGTGCTCAGCTCAACATTTGTGAGGTCTTCTGATGTGAAACAGGAACTACTCAATGTCAACCCAGCATTGTGGGCTGCCCACAAAGATGAGGCTGGCTTAATTGACGTTAGGCCATACGTGGCTAAACACCGGTCTAACATACTAGTATACTGCAAACAGTACCCACTCTCAAAAGAAAAGGAAGAAGGTATTGGTCCAATAATACAACAGCTGCTGTCACAAGGTATATTGAAACCAACCAATTCACTATATAATACACCAATCAATCCTGTCAAAAAGGTTAATGGTACGTGGCGACTAATACCAGTTTTGTGGAAAATTAATGATTTCATTATTCCATTGTCTCCTGTGGTACCAGATGTGTACACAACTATTAATTCTGTTCCAGCAGATTTTACTGTTATTGATCTGTGTTCTGTCTTTTTCAGTGTGCCAGTCACACAGCCCCTGTTCGCGTTCACGTACGGAGGCTGACAATACACATGGACAAGACTGCCCCAGGGATTTAGAGACTCGCCTGCTGTGTCCTCTTTTGTAGTGCACTCTACTTTGAAAGACACCAAGCTTCCACCACAGACCTGTCTGTTGCAATACGCTGACGACATCCTGGTTTCAAGGCATCAAAAGACAAGCTGCAATGGGTGAAACCGAGAGTTGACTATCTGGGTTATGAGCTGCAGAAAAGAACAGTTCATCTCTCCACAGATAGAGTCAAAACAATAACCACCTTTCAGCATCTGACAACAAAGACCCAAATGCAAAGTTTTCTGGGCCTAGTTTATTACTGTCGAGCCTGGGTCCCAAACTGCTCATTGTATGACAAGACATTGAGAGAGGCCACACTCTCAGGGGCCAAAGAGCCCATAAAATGGACTGCTGAAATGGACATGGCTTTCAAGCACTTGCGTAACAGTCTAAGTTCCACATCAGCTCTAGGTCTGCCAAACTATGGTGAACCTTTCCATCTGTACGTGCATGAGGCTGGAGGTACAGCAGCAGCGATCCTCGCCCAGTCCCATTGTGGAACATATAGATAATTGGCGTACTTGTTGAAGACATTAGATGCAGTCGCCAAAGGCCTCCCTGCATGTCTGCGGGCAGTTGCTGCTGTGGCATTGATGGTACAAGATGCAGAAGGCATTTTTCTTTCACACCCTATGACTGTGCACACCTCACATCAGGTAGGAGCAATTATGCATAATATTGCTATACAACACATGACAGCACAACATTGATTGGGGTATGAGGCTATTTTGTTAGCTACTACTAATCTGACTATAAACCAACCTCCGTTGTGCATGGTCCAACTTTGTCATTGCATAAGTTGTTATTCAATGGCCAGTGTTCTAATGACTCACATGATTGCTTGGATCATTTGCATGCATCCACCTCTTGCAGGCTGGACGTTTCCTTGTCCGCCCTGGAGGAGGGGGATCACTGGTATATAGATGGGTCATGTTCAAAATCAATTTATGCTGTATACTGGTGTGGTTATGCCGTAACTGAACTTCCAAATCGTATTATCGAAGCATATTCACTTCCATACAAATCCCCACAAGCAGCTGAGCTGTTTGCATTGATCGGAGCATGCCAACTGGCTAAAGACAAATCAATCAATATATACACAGACTCAAAATATGCATATGGGGTGGTGCACAATTTTGCCTGTATGTGGGAAGAAAGAGATAAGACAGCCGAAGGCAAGCCAATATCCCATCATAAACTAGTAGCAGAGCTCCTGAAAGCAGCACAGTTGCCTGCTAAACTGGCTGTAATAAAAGTTGCAGGACACATGACAGCAGAGTCTGAGGAGGCAAGGGGAAACAGATTAGCTGATGAGTTTGTGAAATGGGCGGCGAAGGAAGTTGTGGTAAGCCCTGATCTACACTACCGGTCAAAAGTTTTGAAACACTTACTCATTCTTTATTATAATTTTCTTCACATTTTAGAATAATAGTAAAGTCATCAAAACTATGGAATAACATAAATGGAACTATGGGAATTATGGTGTGACTAAAAAAATTCAAAATAAATCAAAACTGTGTTATATTTTAGCATCTTCAAAGTAGTCACCCTTTGCCTAGATTTTGCAGAAATGTACTCTTGGCATTTTCTCAACCAACTTCTTGAGGTATCACCCTGGGATGCTTTTTAAACAGTATTGAAGGAGTTCCCATCTATGTTGGGCACTTATTGGCTGCTTTTCTTTATTATTTGGTTCAAGTCATCAATTTAAAAAACTTTTTTTTAATTAAATTTTAGTTTTATAATGAAATAAATTAATATGTTGGCACAATTATATTTTTGTCTACAAAACTAATTTCAAACATTTAAGCATACTCCTTCAGATCAAAAGATTTTTAAGATCATGAGAAAAATTTCAGTCAAGTGTTTCAAAACTTTTGACCGGTAGTGTAAATCAAGCTGATGAAACTGTTTCGATGATGCAATCCATTTTAGTCAGAGATATTGACATCAAATTGTTGCAGGCTAACCCATCTGAATATGATCTCTAACACTGGACCTCTAATGAAGTAAAACCAGATCAAAATAATTTGTTACGAGACAAACAAGGGTGCCTAGCTTTACCAAAAACAGCTATAGTAGTACTTTGCCGATATTATCATGGTATTTCTCGTGTCAAAAGAAAAGGTAATTCAGTCGATTAATCAAACTTATTGCATAAACGGGGTAGGGAACATGGTAAATCTAATCCTGGATTCATGTTTTACATGTGCACAGAATAACAGACATAAGCCTATAAAACATGACTTGTTACCGCATCCGGAACTACCATTCCAACATCTGCAAATTTATTTTATCCATATGCCGCCGTGTTGAAACAATAAACTATTATTAATCATTGTGGACCACTTCTCCAAGTGGACGGAAGCCTTCCCGTGTGCAAGGGAAAATGCTAAAACCATGGTTAAAATTTTAGCTAAAGAAATAATACTGAAGTTTGGTATCCCGTCGGTCATTGAAAGCGATAATGGCACACCGTTTGCTTCAAAAGTAACACAGCTCTTAGCAAAAAACTAAACATAAACTGGCATTTTAACACACCGTATCATCCACAGTCAGCTGGTGTGGTGGAGAGAACTAACCGCACTCTGAAAGACCGCCTACACAAGGCCTGTACTGAAACATGAAGAGCTCAGAATGTCACCATACTCTACCTATGCTTTCTCCATTTAAAATACTAATGGGTAGGCCTTTCCCAACCCCATGGGTCTCTTTCCACAGGTGATACCGAGGTGGTGATTGCAGAATATGTGGATTCACTCATTAAGACATTAAGTGGCATAAATGGTGATGTCTCTCTCTCTCTCCCTCTGCCTGCAGATAGCCCTTCTCACCCATTTGTCAACAGGTCCTGATCAAGTGTTTAAAGCCTACTAAGTTGGGGGAGCCAAATTATCTGGATCCAGCTACTGTCCTGGCGGTGACCAGAACCGGAGTGCTAACGGATCTTCAACCACACTGGATACATGCAAGCCACATGAAACCTGCACCCGAGGAAAGTCTGACTAATTCGAAAGCGAACGGTGAAAGTACTGGAGGAGCTGAACACGCAGCGGCAGTGCCTAACCGGGAAGGGAGGAGGGCCAGAGGAGGGACGAAAACTTCGGAAGGGTCACTGCTATGTTAAATAGACATAATATTGCTATGCTTCATCATGTACACTTACACGCTGTCGAAGTCAACTGAGATTCTGAGTGATCCTTCCAGGATCAAAGCGGGCATTGTGAGAAAAGTTGACCTTTATTGGTTAATATATATTTAAGGAAGCTGACATTTCACAGTTAGTACTCAGTTCCTATTTTCATAGTGTGTGTATGTTCAGTAACGGATATCATGTGAAAATGGTTCCCTGGTTTACTCCGAGTGTCTGAGGTCAAAAGTTAAACATCATTCCTCTATTCTAGAACATTTGGTTTCATTTACATAATTAATGCAGAATCTGTATGTATGTCTTTTTCAAATAAGGTAATGACTTATCTCATTGGATAATGTAGTTAATGTACTGCTTTTCCTGTTCTTACAAAGATATATAATGCTGTGCTGAACAATAAAGTACGAGAAATCTCTGATGCATACTTAAGTGTCTGTGTCATTCATTTCTCCCCTCGCGAGGAGCAGCCACGCCTCCTCGGGTGGATCGGAGGCAGTCCTCCGGCCCCTGGCAGACGTAACGCCTCACCGCGTCAGCTGTTCTCTGACCCCGCCACGTTTTAGCGGCTGGTTGGGTTCTCCTCTCCGCCCCTGGCAGCGGCCCTGACCGCTCCAGGCAGTCGGCTAGAAGCCCCTCCTCCCCTCGCGGTCGAACCGCAGACAGATTATGTCATTGTGACGAGGAGGAGGGTGGGGCCAGGCCGTGAGGACACACGGCCAGTCCTAATCGGGCTAATCAGCCGGTAGGGGGATAAAGACGAACTGGAGGCGCCAGTTCAAGAGAGAGAGAGAGAGATGCACGTGGCCGCACTGCATGTGTGTCTGTTCGTTTATGTTTTATGTTGTTTTAAGTTAATTTATATCATTAAACCTTTATGTTGACTGTTCAGCCGGTTCCCGCCTCCTCCTTGTCCGTCCGTTTATCTGTTACAGTCATCAATGTGAATACAAGTGGCTGCTGTTTACCACTGTAACTAGGTAACAACTCAAGAAGACGTCACTGTGTTAAAGGAAGTATTAAAATTTTCCTCTTTGGATTTACCATGGAAACTTGTGAACAACACTTGTGTTTGTCTCCCTAGGATGCATTGAATGTGCAATGATGTGATGAATGTTAGCATATGTCTGTCGTGAGCCCGTGGATGCTTTGAAAGAGAAGTGAGGAACGTGAGCTGCTGAAGGCGGTGTATTTGGACACAAGCAAAATGCATTAAGGCCGATTTATACTCCTGCGTCGAACCTATGCCATAGGCTGATGTGCAACTCTTCAAAAATGTAACTGCACATTGCGTCGACACAGCACAGCTGTGATTGGTGCACTTTGTAACCAGAGACTGCCCCCAGGATGATAACAACAATATTTGAGGTAGCGTCCAATTTTACCTAGATTATTTTAATATCTATTCATCATATGACGTTGTATTTGAACTCGGGACCATTAAAACAATTGTCTCAATCGGGAGCATCTGCTGTTTCTATGTTCTGTTTGCTTTTCATGAAGTTACAAGCAAAACGCCACAAAAGGTATCTGTTTACAGCTTATAAACTTTTTTTTTATTCAGGCTTTTACTTAATTTGATGTGTGAGTGAAACCAATATGTCTTTTATTCTACTCGCGAACTTTCCAATCTACATGATGATTTGACGGTATGTTTGACAGTAAATAATCATATTTCATGAGTTATGGAAATGGAACAGTTCTAATTTGTCAGCAAATTAAAAAGCACCTGATAAGAGTTGGTTATATTACCTATATGTATTGTAAAGTCTTTAAAATGACACCTATTTAGTGTTTTCCATGATTGCCAGTGATTTATTTGATTAATAACTATAAATTCTGCATTGAACCTTCTCATTTTTTTTCAGCATGGAATGTCAAAAGTATGCCAAAATACACTGCGTGCCCAATTATTAGGCAAATTGTATTCCTCAGGATTAATTTTATTGTTGAACAAACACAATGCTCTGTCAATCCAAAACAGCTATGCCGTAGGTTCAACGCAGCAGTATAAATCAGCCTTTATACCATTATAATTGCGATTGAGAGCCTGCAAAGATGCTAATTTTACATCACAAGTGGTTCACTTCCGCAATATGGTATGATTGCAAACCATACCCCAAACTGCTTTTCAAGCAGACTGTGTGGTTTGCGGGTGCGCAATGAAAACAGTGTTCACATTATCCAAACAAACTGAACTTTGATGTCTTTCAAAGCACCGAAAGTGCTAGTGTGAAAGCACCCTTAGACTGCAAAACAAGAACTGCCTTTTCTAAAGGCTTCTACCAGCTTCGACCCTGAAACTCAAAGCAAAGCATTCCTTTGTTCCAGCAGCATTCTGGGACAAGTGAAACAGATAACTCATCTGTGTCTAGCCCAAAAAAAGGCTTGAATTAATTACATTATATTTGCTAAAAAATGTATCAATGTTTGCTAAAAAAAGGTCCCCAAATAAAAATTATTCAATATATAAATGGCTAAACAATAATAATATTTATTAATTTGATTGCGTCATTTTATTTCCATATTCTTTTTATTTTTTATTCATTTTAATCATTTTAACTTTTTATTTTTATTTCATGTTCTTAATTTGTTTTTCATTGAATTTTATGTATCTTGTATTTTCTTTATTATTTTTTTGTAAAGCACTTTTTAATTGCCATTGTGTATGAAATGTGAATATAAACTTGCCTTGCCTTAATAATAATATACAGATAATTCAAAGACATTACATTTCTGTGTAAGACAAGTAAAGCATTGATTAGATCAGTGGCAATAATGTAATTGTTAGCAGTAATTTAAGCATAGCGAGTAAATTCTTGGCAAAATAATTGACGCAAATAATATTCGTAAGATAAATCACCAATTTATTTTAGAAGTACAGGATAATAAAGTGTCTGGAATAACTCTGCTGTGTGTCAGAAATAACGGGACATCCATCAGCTGAAGGTGCATCGTGCACAGTACACACTTTTAATTGACAGCTTTATAGATTGTAATTGGAGAGATTTACTTCAAGGGTGAGAATATTTTACAAATTGTGAATGTTTAATATGAACTTTTCCACTGAGCACTTGTTTAATTGTCTATGCTGCACATATCTATGCACGGGTGGTGCCGCATTTTGTTTCAATTCAGCATCAGGGCGTATCTTGGATCAAACATGAATCCCAACACTCACACGGAAAACTGGACAATTCACAGGGACATTTTTGCATGATCACATATTGTGTTATTCATGTTATTGAAGTAACATTGCATCTACACAGAACATTCACTAACAGTGGGCTAAACTTCAGCAATGGACAGTAAAAAGTTTTCTGCTTTATATTCAACAGAAATCGAATGTTAAGCCTATTAATACAGAATTTGCATGACCATTTAAAAATATTTTTAAATAATAGTATTGGAACAACTGTGTATTTGTTTTAAAAAGAAAAACTACTTAAAATAATAGGCCAGAGACACGAAACATCACAAGTGTCACGAATCCCGCCTTTGTTCCTCCCACTCACCACCAGAGGGCTCCATCACCTGGGGATTGACCCATGGCCATCCATCTGGTCTGCTCTGGCTCCCTTGGTCTCCTGGTCATCCACCTGACCTGCTCTGGTATTTCTGGTCTCATAGCCATCCGCCTGGTCTGCTCTGGCTCCCTTGGTTCCCTGGTCGTCTACCTGATCTGCCCTGGTTTCGTTGGACCCCGGCTTCGCCTGCCTCCTTGCTTCAGGAGCCGCTCGCGCGGGGGGGGGTGTCTGTCATGAATCCCGCCATTTGTTCCTCCCACTCACCACCAGAGGGCTCCATCACCTGGGGATTGACTTTAACACTCTGGACTCCATTTCCCATAATCCCCATACCTGGCAATGATTACCTGTTTCCAATCTATTCAGCTATTTAAGTCTCAAACTCACTCTCTGTCATTGTGAAGTCTTGTTTTGCCCTGGCTGACATTTCTGAGCATTCTCTGAGTTTTCTGAATTACCTGTGTATGATCCTGGACTGTTCACCCTGTTTTGACCTGTTGCTGCCTGTCTACTATTACTGCCATGTTTACCTGGAGATAACCTGTGATTGTCTGCCGCCTGCCCTGACCTCTTGCCTGTTTATTGACTACCCCTCTGGATTGCCTTTGATATTACTGTTGCTGGTGATTGACCCCTGCCTGTCTGTGTTACTACGTTTACTGTTGTTAAAGCTGCACATGGATCTCAAATCTGTTGACTCATCATTACAATGAGATGGCTTTGATGTAACAGTCAAAAGCCATTTAAATGCATAACTAAAACATTTTATATCAATCAATTGTCATGAAATAAGTAAATACAATTATTTTATAAATAATATTTATTTTATGAAAATAAAGTGGCTGGATTCGCTGTGCATCGTGACAAAAATAGAAACGCTAGATGACTTATAAGATTTTGAAATGAATTGACGTGTATTATTAATTTAATATTAAAGTTATTAATGTTGTTAATGGTAAAGACAAGTATAGCCATACAGTTTTTGTTTTTGGGACTATAAGCATTGATCAAAAAATCTAATTCCCATGTCATTAATTAGCAACCTGTATGTAGCAAATTATGTTAAGGTAAAATGTCTGTGATGGTTGGGTGGGGAGGGGGGTCCTTGAGAATGTTTAGAAATATGATTGAGGTACAGAGCTTGAAAAGGATGAGAACCACTGGATTAGACAATAAAAAATGTGGCTTTAGAAGTCTTTTTGAAGATTGTTTGGTTTATTTCCATATAATTTAATATAAGCCTATCAATGGCCTACAGTCCACAGCGATCCATTTTACATTTGAGTTCATCAATCTGCCGAGCTACACATTCTCACAGGATGCCTTCTTGTGTTACATCTGTACACATGCGTCAGAAGTACACTTTGGTGCGTCTCACTGTGGTTGCGTCACGTTTCATAGGTTTTCAGCAATTCTAGTCATAAGGCAGCATGTTTAGCACACTGTGGGATGAATTTCGCTGAACAGTTGTGCCACTTTTGCATGTAGAATTTCAGAGCAAAAACCTGCATGTTTACCAACCACCTGCAATCTACTTTAACCAGGCGCAATCAGTACTGAAATGGCGCTGCATCCTGAGTATTTAAATTATGTCATCGTCTTATCTTTCCATGCAAACACATCTCATTTAAATGTTAATTAGGCTCATTATGTCACGATCCTGTCACCTTGTCGGGTTGAGTTTTTGTCTGATGGGACGTGATATCATCGCCCCATGTTCTGTCTTGTGTTTCGTGTTCTGTCTGTATGTTGAGCGCACGGGTCCAGGTGTGAGTTACGCCGTGCGCTCTTCAGTAATATCATGGTCCTGTCACTGTGTCAGGTTGGGGTTTTATCTGACAGGACCGTGACATCATCATCCCATGTCTTGTGTTTCGTGTACCTTCTTTGTGTGAGCGCATGTGTCCGGTTGTGAGTTACTGCCGTGCACTCTTTGGTTGGTCTTGTTTCATGTCCGGAGCCTAGTGTCTGGATCCTGACTTCCTGTATGTTTCTGTCTGTGTCGGGATCCGGACACTCATGCTCCATGTTCTGTTTGTTTTGGTCTAATTGTGTTGGCATTTTTCCCTCATGTGTTTCATGTGCCGCTGGCATGCAGAATCAGCGTTTCCATGGGAACCCAGATTGTTTCCATGGGAACACTGATCATGCCAACTTTCAGCTGGTGAGTGGCACCTGTCCCTTGTTTGTTCCTGCTTATTTTAATCCCCTTGTGTGTTGTGTTCTTGTCTGGATTGTTGAATGTGTTTAGTGTTGAAGTGTGTTTGGTGTGAAGTAACTTACCTAACTCTCTCTGCCTAGTTGGTCCTGTCTCGTGTATCTGTTTTGTTGCCTGTCTCTGCCCGCATGTCGGGATTGTGGTTGCCTTTCAGTTTGCTGTACGCTTGTTCTCTGCACTCACGAATCTTCAACAGCAGATTCCCCATCTCTGCCCACGTGTCGGGAGAGTGGCTGCCTTCCAGTTTGCTGTACACAAGAGGCTTCAGCGGAGGTTTCCTCGCAGCTCTGCTCCTCGCCATCAAGGGACCTGTGTTTGCCTGCGGGAGCACTCTTTACAGAGGATTCCTCATAACTCTTCTGAAATTATTATTTAAACTGTAAATAAATCATTTGAACTGTTCCTCTGCTCTTGGATCTCTGTCTCACTTTCTGGCACATTATAGATTGCACTTCATTCACAAAAATTGCCTGCCACAATTTACATCACCACCAGATGAAAGCAGGCAGTAAACAAAATTTTATTTAAAAGAGATGTTTGTCTACATTTTCTATTGATCATGAGAGTAGCATTTCATCAGATAACGAAACATTGATGGAGAAGAGCGTTATAACCTGGCATATTACCAGATTTGAGGTGTAGTCAAACTTACTGTCGGCATGTTAAAGAGATGATTCAGGTGTGTGGATCATAGTAGTGGAATGATGCCATACAGTGCAGACTGCAGTGGTCTACTTCAACCTCTACTATAAAGTGCTCAGAATCTACCCATAAGATCAGGATTGCATGTGCAAATTGTGCTCAGCAAAGATGTTATGGGCATGTTTGCACCCTTGTCTGATCTGCATAATCCCTTTAGTGATTCGGCACTTAACCAGCACAGACAATGCATGCAAATACACAGCACTTTTTCTGGGTACTATTTCGTAGTGTCTTCACTTTACTCTTCCTCATGATGCTTGAATTCTTCTTTAGAAGTTTCTGCAAGTGCTTCGGTCGCATCTCCCATGATGTTGTTTACTTCACCATATACCCTGAATGGGTTCTCTGTATTTTCTCCCTGATGTTGAACTCTGAGTGGTTATCATTGAGGGCTCTCACAGAAACATCAAAGGTGTTTGGGCCTTTTAACTGTCTGTAGGCAAGGGCTGCAAAGAACCACTTCAGACTCTCTAGGTCAGTCCATTGGACTGACACCAATAAAGCTGCGTGTGTCTCCTCCATGACCAACAGTCTGTGGTTGTAGCGATCTACTCTACTTAACCCATTGCCCCCAATAAAGCTGTATGCATCTCTTCCATGACCAACAGTCCATGGCTGTAGCGATCTACTCTACTTAACCCATTGCCCCATTACATTTTTCTTTATCTTTTGGGCAGCTTCAGCTATCCTTGACCATACTGTGGATCTTGATATGATGGTAGAATTTGGCTGAATTGAGATCCTGAATAAGGTCTTTTAATGCCATTTGCTTCACAATGCTAAATTGATGGAGACCCTCAACCACTTATTTTACCACAGCTACACTATATTGCCAAAAGTATTTGCTCACCCATCCAAATAATTGAATTCAGGTGTTCCAATCACTTCCATGGCCACAGGTGTATAAAATGAAGCACCTAGGCATGCAGACTGCTTCTACAAACATTTGTGAAAGAATGGGCCGCTCTCAGGAGCTCAGTGCATTCCAGCGTGGTACTGTGATAGGATGCCACCTGTGCAACAAGTCCAGTCATGAAATTTCCTCACTACTAAATATTCTACAGTCAACTGTCAGTGGTATTATAACAAAGTGGAAGCGATTGGGAATGACAGCAACTCAGCCACGAAGTGGTAGGCCACGTAAAATGACAGAGCGGGGTCAGCGGATGCTGAGGCGCATAGTGCGCAGAGGTCGCCAACTTTCTGCAGAGTCAATCGCTACAGACCTCCAAAGTTCATGTGGCCTTCAGATTAGCTCAAGAACAGTGCATAGAGAGCTTCGTGGAATGGGTTTCCATGGCCGAGCAGCTGCATCCAAGCCATACATCACCAAGTGCAATGCAAAGCGTTGGATGCAGTGGTGTAAAGCATGCCGCCACTGGACTCTAGAGCAGTGGAGTGACGAATCATGCTTCTCCATCTGGCAATCTGATGGACGAGTCTGGGTTTGGCAGTTGCTAGGAGAACGGTACTTGTCTGACTGCATTGTGCCAACTGTGAAGTTTGGTGGAGGGGGGATTATGGTGTGGGGCTGTTTTTCAGGAGCTGGGCTTGGCCCCTTAGTTAACTCTGAATGCTTCAGCATACCAAGATATTTTGACATTCCATGCTCCCAACTTTGTGGGAACAGTTTGGGGATGGCCCCTTCCTGTTCCAACATGACTGCGCACCAGTGCACAAAGCAAGGTCCATAAAGACATGGATGAGCGAGTTTGGTGTGGAAGAACTTGACTGGCCTGCACAGAGTCCTGACCTCAACCCGATAGAGCACCTTTGGGATGAATTAGAGTGAAGACTGCGAGCCAGGCCTTCTCGTCCAACATCAGTGTCTGACCTCACAAATGCGCTTCTGGAAGAATGGTCAAAAATTCCCATAAACACACTCCTAAACCTTGTGGAAAGCCTTCCCAGAAGAGCTGAAGCTGTTATAGCTGCAAAGGGTGGGCCGACGTCATATTAAACCCTATGGATTAAGAATGGGATGTCACTTAAGTTCATATGCATCTAAAGGCAGATGAGCGAATACTTTTGGCAATATAGTGTATGTCAATTGTTGCTTGTGACACTTTAATTCCATCCCATTTCAGTTGACAAACTTTCTGAAGTTTTTTACTTCCTTTTATGCATGCCAGCTGTAAAAATAAATTAAGATATCGTTGCAACCAATGAGCATGCTTTCTCTGCCAAAAGGAAAAATAAATTAAGTTACATGCTATTTAAACATTTAGTTTAATAGCATTTAATTCACTTAATTTAATAGCCGGTTGCTGTTAACAGTTAAAGTTGAATTTTTAGATTGACAACCAATATTAAACTGGCCTGATGTCTTAGGAGAAACTGCAGTGAAAATCCCTTGTTCACCAAAATATCAAATAATCTTGACTAAATTAATCAAGTTCATATCATCCTTTCAAAAGTAGCTATATAAAAGAAACAATGATATATTATTAAAACTACAATAAATTATAGAAATAGCATTATTTACACATTCTGCACATGATTCACGATAGGATCCTTTATGTGTTCTGTTACAGGAAAATTGACGAATCAGATCTGCAGAAAAAAGTTTAGAAAATCTATCTGTTTGGATATATAAATCTGAATTATGTATAAAGTAAATGAATGCTGTAAAAAAATGGCTACTGTCATTATTTTAGAACATCTTAGAAGAGTCCTCCATGGTTTCTGTGTTCCCCATGCTGTGTTTCTCGTATACAGTGATGAATACATTCCACCAGGTTTGTACACAGTTAGGGTAAATTTCACCTTATCTGTACCTTTAGCAGTGCATTAAGGCTTAAGTTCAAAACTTGTTCTCTGTATTCCTTTATAAAAAATGCACCGCGCCAGTCAGACACAAACTCCATGAGCGCACAATATTTATGTTTATGTTTCTCAATATGCGTTCTTATGTGTTCTTACGTTCTAGTGGACTCGTTTGACATCATCCACTGCTGAAGTTCAATTCAAATACTCAAGAATGCAAGTACTGATTATTCATTTAAAAACCCAATAGTGTTATTGATCAGGCCGAAGATCAAGGATGCATTGAATGGTGACTTGTGCCCAATAACCCATATGAAGTCCCAGAAGTCATAGTGGTACTACAGTGACAGACGAAGAACATTTATTGTGTTTTGCCTCTAGAATTTCCAGCTCACACACATATCCAATGAAAGTAGGGAATCTCATGGTTTGAAAATTTGACTGGGAAAAGTCCATTTTTGTTCTATAGAGACATAACTCTCGAAAACAATGGCAGTGTAACAAAGTGATGAGGGAAAGCTGTGCAGAGCTTATAAGGCAGAGACAGGATCGTGATTGGATGAGATGCCTAAATTCCATAAAATGATGGTGAAATGCTTATTACGAGTCATCTGCCATAGACATAGTGTTTATATACTCTCAAACACACAGGATAGTTGTTGGTCACAGGTGTGGAGTTACACAGTATGGTCCTGGCGTTATCATGAGAGATGCTTTTGAAGTAGATAGCAACTGGGAGGAAAGTCTCCAGGCCGTCAAGGAACTACAAACTCCTTGAAAACCCCCTGGGCCAATATTGCTCCTAAACAGTCCTATAAATACAATTTTACTCAACGTCTTGATGCTTTCATATTTCCTAAATGTTTTAGGTTTAGAAAAGCCCTATTACCATAGTTATTCATTCCTTTGAGGCAAAAGAGTTGGCTATTTTTAAGACAATAAACATGCCAAAAAAGCTGTTGTGTAGTATTTTGCACTTCAAATGAAGCCAAAAATCCAGAATATCATTTTTATTGCCTGCCAACCAACAAAAAAGAAGCCAGAAGACAGCTGTGGCTGCAAGCAATTCGGCGAGAAGATGAGAAGTGGAACCCGACATCTAACCATGTGTATTTCTGCAGCAGACATTTTAATACAGGTAAAATAAATACATAAACAGATTTATAATTGTGAAATAAAATTATTAAAATGCTGTAATCAAGGTCCAAAATTAACTTTTTGCCACATCTGCCAATGGTGATTGAATTGAGAACATTTACCAGCCAAGTAATATTACATATAAACATTTTGTTACTCATATTTTTGTTTTGATGTCTTAATGTGAGGAGTGTTCATAGCGCATGTGTCATCACATGGAGTTCTGTGGGGAAAATACCACCCTAGATAAACATCTGATGATACATTTTCCACTGAGGTAAGCTGTTAGAAGATGCATGAGTTGTCAAATATTTTCTATGTTTTAGCAGACGGTTTGTATGTCTTTGAATTGAATCGCTCCCCAGGGGCGCCCGCAGGATTCTCATCCATGGTATGCAGAAGACACATTTTTTTTTAAATCATTACTCGTATTTGAATCCCAGCAGATATTTGTTTATATTATGCTTTCTTAATTCAAATGTTTTAATTTAACTTTAATTTAAATAATTTAATTTAGTCTTCATTTAAATTATTTTTATGATAAACTTGCATTTAAACCTCTTAAATTGACAGTTCATTTGCACAATAATTTGTATGAGCAAGATCTGTCAATTATCCTGTCATCACAATATACATTACAAACAAAACAATAGTCTTACATTTCTGATTAAAGTAAGAAACCAATGCCTATTTTACAGTGAAAAGTTCATCCTCCTGGTCCCTGATGTGTCAAATTCATTCAATACTTGCTCCTTTTATTCCAAAGTCTTTGTGAATGTTCATTAGTGCCAAGCCTGTGTGGCGCGTCTCCGTCTTGCAATTCCTTATGTATATAGTTTTAAACACTAGTTGGGTTTCCATCTATTTGTATACTGATTTTTAAATTACGCAGAAGAAATCCTGAATGGAAATATGCGAATAAACTCTTAAAATTCACTTTAAATTTAATGCGCTAAGCAGAGGTGGATTTTCTATAGTTTCACATTAGTTCAAATGTGCATTGAGATGATGGAAACAGCTTATTCACAAAACGATGATGTTTTTGACCACTGTGCACATGTTATGAGTGTGCGATAGCTTGATGTGACTGGCCCAGTGACAGGTCCGACCTGGGCACACAATTCTTTGAATAAAGCCCTTGACATTCGGAAATGTACAGTACTGAGCGCGGGTGTTCCCAGCTATGCGCTGGTTGGTGGCGTGTGAGCATAGCAGCTCATTTCAGCCCTCTTTATATCAGATAATACACTTATTCTACGGCATCTCCTGGCAGCATTTAATAAAACAAGGTACAATTGCTCCAATCCTGCAAATAAAACTTCCTCAAAGGAAGTCATTCAGCTGCTCCATCATGATAAGGCGGGCTCCCTCAAGATAACACGATGGATAGATCAAGAATGAATGATTCGTATTTTCCTTAGTCGCATTTTTAGAAACGTGCTTAAAAATGTGAAACGTTTAGATGGAAACCCAGCTAATGTTAAACGAGAGGCTGTCACAAAACATTATTACAATTACATTATCAACTCCAGATTAACAACCAAATATGTCGAGCGTCCCGCCAATCACATTCTTTCACAAGCAATTATAGTTTCTCTATTGGTTTGAAATGCCTGACCACCTTTTATTCAGTTTGTATTTTATTATGATGTATTTTATTTAGTGTGTACTATAATTTTGTTATTTCAGCGTGTGGTTATTTTTCTCAATGTATTTTAGCATAAAAATACACATCACTTTTCATTTATAAATGATGTAACAAAGAATGCATATTGAAATGCTGGTAATATTAGGGTACGTAGTGTGCGTACTCTGCTTACAGGCAGGGGCGGCACTGTTGCTCATGACACTCATTATATGACTCATTATAGTTTGGCTTGTGTGTTATGTTGCAATTCCTTTTAAAGTAATAAAGTTTGGTGCTTGGCAGAGGCGCAAAAACCATATGTATTCAACGTGTAGGGGTGCCATATTAGGGGGTGGGGGGGGCACATCGAGGGGGCGCAGTTAAAACACAAATGTCATCTTTGAATAGAATAATATGTTTAAACATGACACCAAATTTGTTTTATCAGTAACACAAGTTGCATCAGCAGAACATATCCATATTGTACACTTATTGAATAGTAATCGGAGCTCTGAAGTCCCGATTTCACCTTCTCAATTGGTGCCTTGTGAAGAGCCTGACAGATGAGTGACAAAAAAGAAGAGGCAACAGTTGACCGCATAGTTCAAGTCTGTGGAGCTTTGTTTAACATAATGAGCAGTGTCATATACAATAGTGGAAAATTGGTGCATGAAAGTGTTTAGAACAGTTTAGTTGTGACTGAGGTGCATTACTCTTCAATGTATTGGTAAATGCAGTTTGCATGGCTTGAGATTTAAAATGCCCTATATTAATTTCTCACTGTACCATTGATTATCTGTCCAAAGCTCCTACTCTAACTGGCCTGTTCTGTTGTGGCAACTGCTGCCAGTGTGTTTATGCTCTCCCTCCTTGGTATAAAACATGTCTCATAATATGAAATATAGAGTACATATCCTTCATAACAATTGTATACTTTCTTTTTCTTTCTTTCTTGCTTAGTACGGTCAGATTTTGTCATCATAACTGATCATTTGTATTAAAATACATTTTTAATTTACCTGAGTTAACTCATTTTCTCAAGCCTCTTGCGAATATGTGTAGACCAAATCCTGTCAATTTGACTAATTGCATTCCTGATGAAATCTTAATCTCTGGTAACTCTGAAAATAACACACTCATGTAAAGTTCATGTTATGAAGTCTTTTATGTTTCACAGAAGAAAGAAAGTCATAGGTGTTTGAAACTACAAGGATCTGTGGTCTGTATAGCATGTGTTTGTGTCTTCCAGACACACTGTCTAAGGATGAAATGTGTGTTTGTGGGGATGGGTAAGTTTGTTGTTGAACACTTAAACACCCTCCATTTGCTCTGTCCTCACCGCAAAGTCAATTACTGTGCATTTGTTGTACCTCACAGCTGAGGAAAGACCCTCTGCCAGTTTCATTACAACTAATGCTCGCATGGGCTCTCAGCATCAACACTGACTGTCACAGCTCGTGTGTGTGGGGGTCAGGTTTTGCCTGCATTGTGGGGACCAAATGCCTCAACAAAGGATAGTAAAACCTGAAATTTCTGACATTGTGGGTACCAGCCACTGTCTTAACCCTCCTATAGTATTCATCATTTTTGACCTAAATAAATTTCCTCATTTAATAAAAATGGTTTCCTTTATCCGAGCAGTATAAGACTTGGTGATTTTTCCTCCATTTGCCATCTGGCAAATACAATCAATAAATCAGTCACAATGTAGAGAAAAAAAAAAAACAGACAGAAATTACAGGGTGAGGCTGTAAAACATCCTCAGTGCAAAACATACACACCCACTCACACAGACCAAAATGAACTGGTTAGTCAATAACACAGAGTTTTTTTTTTATTATTATTATTTTTTTACATTATATATATATATATATATATAATCAGTCATATTGCTAAACATACACTCAGAAACGAAGGGCTGAGACGATAACACACTCACAATGCAGAACACACACATACACCAAAATGAACTGGTTAGACAATAACAGAGCTTTTTTTGTTACATTTATCAAAACAAAAAACAATAAATCAGTCATAATGCTAAACACACTCACAAACGAAGGGTTGAGATGATAACACACTCACAATGTAGAACTCACACACAGAACCATGGCATCAATAAGTGGAGCTCTACAGCCATCTATTTGTCATTGCTGGCATTAAAAGTCATCTGTTGTTTTTCAGCTGATAACAGCAATCTGACACACACACACACACACACACACACGTTTGCAAAATACATTTTTACTATAAAAAGTTTAAAATTGCAAAGTGTTTACTCTGATTCTTCTGTTTTATACTTTAACTGAATTTTCAGAATTTGGCAGTTCATTTCTGTTTCTTGATGTTCATTTTCTTGACATTATTATGCATTTACTTTGAGTTACTACATTTTTATGTTTTAAATACATTATTGGTAGAAAAATACTTATTCTGTGTCTTCTCTTTGTAACACCATGGTCAGGTTTGATTGCTAGCATAATGACATTAACTGCAAAAACTGCCACTTCAAATCAATTTAAAATGCTAAACTTTGACAAATAATAGTTTGATCATGTGTAAATCTATATCCAAATGCATATCTTGTGATAAAATATAAAATCAGATTACAACAAGCCATCAGACTACACAGTAGGTGGCTACAGCCATCAACTGGCTGTTACTGGTATGTCAAGTCATGTTATTTATATTTAGCCATTTTATTTATATTTAGCCACCTGAACCATGTGGCTCAGCAGTTAAGGCACTGGGTTACTGATCAGAAGGTTGGGGGTTCAAGCCCCAGCACCACCAAGATGCCACTGTTGGGCCCTTGAGCAAGGCCCTTCACCCTATCTACTCCAGGGGCACTGTATCATATCTGACCCCAGCTTAGAAAATAATTTCACTGTATATGTGCAAATTTATATGTGTGATAAATAAATATAATTAAAAAAATAATTATCTTGTTCACCAGATGGCAGCAATCTTCCTCCAATTTATGTCACATTCTTATATTTGCTACATGTTTTAATTAATAGATTAATTAAAGTGTAGGTTCTGAATTAAAAACAAAATCAGAATTTTCTTATTTTTATATGCAAATTAATGGTAAAATGTAGATATTTACATGTAAATAAGATCAAAATAGAATAAAATCCCAAAATAAATGCATAATTTTATTGTTCTTACTTCAGAGAAGTAGAAATGGTATCATTATCATCATCAAGAAATCTGACCATTCTGGTTAAAAAGGACCATGAATACCAAAGAGAGGTGCACTTTTTCAATACCATAGGAGTGTTAAAGCTGCACTACATACGATTTCTTTGGTTAAAATAAACAAAAGTCCTTTAAGGAGTACATAAAAAATCTGTGTTCAAAATCCTGTCATTGTCTTACCCCGATTCACTACGGTAAGGCTACCATTATGATTTTTATTTTTAGCTGTCGGGTCTTATTTGGCGCAAAATCATAGGATTATGTCATTCGTCCTTGCATGTATATATATATATATATATATATATATATATATATATATAAACACACACACACACACACACACACACACACACACACACACACACACATCCAAAAGTTTGGAATAATGTACAGATTTTTTTGGTACTTTAATTCACCAAAGTATAGTCAGGACATTACTGATGTAAAAAACAACACCATCACTATTTGCTAAAAGTCATTTTTGATCAAATCTAGACAGGCCCGATTTCCAGCAGCCATCACTCCAACACCTTATCCTTGAGTAATCATGCTAAATTGCTAATTTGGCACTAGAAAATCAGTTGCCATTATATCAAACACAGCTGAAAGCTATTTGGTTCATTAAATGAAGCTTAACATTGTATTTGTGTTTGTTTTTGAGTTCCTACAGTGTGCAATAGACTGGCATGTCTTAAGGTCAATATTAATTCAAAAATGACAAAAAAAGCAACAGCTTTCTCTAGAAACCCATCAGTCAATCATTGTTTTGAGGAATGAAGGCAATACAATGCTTGAAATTGCCAAAAAACTGAAGATTTCATACAAAGGTGTACACTACAGTCTTCAAAGACAAAGGACAACTAGCTCTAACACAAGACTGTAAGGTATGTGAGAAGTGCCCGACAAGACAGCCACATCTATGGCAAGTGCTACAGGAAGTGTGGGGTGAAATGTCACCAGAGTATCAGGACAAACTGACAGCTAGAATGCCGCACGTGGAGGATTTTTTGATGAGAACTCTTTGAAGTAGTTTAAGTTTTTTTTTTTTTTTTCAAATTGTAATAGTAATTTTTCACGTTACTAATGTTCTGACTTTACAACTTTAAAGTTTACTTTATTGATTTTAAAGTACTAATTTCTTTCCTCTGTACATTATTCCAAACTTTTGGCCACCAGTGTGTGTGTGTGTGCATTTATAAATATATATATATATATATATATATATATATATATATATATATATATATATATATATATGATACTTGTTGCACTCTAATCTGTCTTGGATACTGCTATTCTGATGCAAGTGAAACATTGTAATGCAGCATTTTTCGTACTGCTGTCTCATTAAGGTGAATTGCTTATGATGTATTATTCCTCTTTTGTAAGTCGCTTTGGATAAAAGCATTTGCCAAATGAATAAATTTAAATTAATGCATGCTCATCTGCCGCTGGTAGGAATTAGTGTGTTCGTGAGGGTAGTCTGGAGCAATCTGAAGAGAGTCCATTGAAGCTGGTGTGGTGCGAAGCAAAGCCCAGAAAAATCTCCCAAGACGCAGGCAGATACTGAGGAATCCTCCTCCACAGAACTGGGCACCAACTGGTGAGAGCGACCGCAAGCAGGCAGGTAACCACAACTCTATAGACATGCAACCACATGAGCACGCTCCAACTACACAAGAGAGAAACGGTAGACATGACAGCAAACAGCGAACAATAACCTGGC
Source organism: Myxocyprinus asiaticus (assembly GCF_019703515.2). Taxonomy (NCBI): domain Eukaryota; kingdom Metazoa; phylum Chordata; class Actinopteri; order Cypriniformes; family Catostomidae; genus Myxocyprinus; species Myxocyprinus asiaticus. The sequence goes on along the minus strand of NC_059375.1, from coordinate 1,537,060 downwards.
AAAGAAGGATGGGAAACACAAGGCAGGGAGTGCAATCAGAGGGAAGCAGGTGGAATTGGGTATGTAATTCATCACCGTGATCAGCGTCTCCCATGGAAACGCTGATCACGTGTGCCGGCTTATCCTGTGAGATATGAGGGAGAGAAAAACAAACAGTTTGAGCTGGCACACATGCTGGAACCATGACAGTATCCACCCCGGATGGGGATTACAGGAAGTCTTACTGGTCACACAAATAGGGGATGCAGCAACGAACTGGCAAACATGATGGCTACCAGAAATGCTGTCTGATGAGCGTTTGGGTACGAGTAGCCCCCGGGTGGCAGGCGACATTAGACAAGTGACCCCACTGAAGGACGTGTGTTCGAACTGAACTGCGTTCGAACTGATCGCAGAACAAACAGTTTGCCCTCTGTGCAGGCGGTGGGTGATGCGGTGTTTTGTAGCGCTGTGCAGACTTTAGCCTCCACCTCCCAGGATACCATGCCCACCACTCAAGGAGCAGAGAGGATGGTATCCACTGGGGTGGTGTAGGTCTCGATTTGTAGGTCTCAGGCTTGATGTTTTTGGAGCCTGGACGATATGAGAGGGTGAAATCAAAATGAGCGAAAAATAACGCCCAGCAAGCCTGCCTAGAGTTGAGACATTTGGCGCAACAGATGTACTCTAGGTTCTTGTGATCAGTCAAAACCACGAAAGGTATCTCCAAACCCTTTAACCAATGACGCCACTCGCCCTAATCCAACCGTACATCCAGTAATTCCCAGTTACCAACATCGTAATTCTGTTCCATAGGAGTGCGAAAAGAACTCACACAGATGCATCTTTCCATCCGAGGGAGAGTGCTGAGAAAGGACCACACCAACACCAACCTCGGACGCATCCACCTCCACAACGAACTGGCAAGAAGGATCAGGGGTAATTAAAATTGGTGCGGTGGAAAACCACTTCTTAAGTTTAGCAAATGCAGCTTCAGCCCACGGGGACCAACTAAAGTCAGTGTGTGTGGAGGTGAGATCCAACAGCGGCGCAGTGAGTTGGCTATAGTTGCGAATAAATCTCAGTTAAAAGTTGGCGAACCCCAGAAACCTCTGCAATGCCTTGCGAGAATATGGGGTTGGCTACTTGGAGACGGCTTTTACCTTAACTGGGTCCATATGTACTCCATCGGATGAAACGATGAACCCCAAGAACGGAACTGACTGTGTATCAAAAGCGCACTTCTCCACCCTGACAAACAGCCGGTTCTCTAACAGCTGCTGAAGCACCTGCCTGACATGTTGCACATGGTCCTGCATATTCTGTGAGGAGATCAGAATATCATCAAGATAAACAAAGACAAAACGATCGACCATGTCTCTAAGCACGTCATTCACGAGCCCCTGGAAGACGGTGGGGCATTGACCAATCCGAAAGGCATAACTAAATATTAAAAGTCCCCCCAATGAATGATTAATGCCATCTTCCACTCATCCCCCTTCCTGATACGAACCAGGTGGTAAGCGTTGCGTAAGTCCAACTTCGTAAAGACGGATGCCCCAGTCAGTCTTGTAGTACTCGAGATCGGTCTAGAAAAGAACACTTTTTGAAGGTCTCGGTCTCGTCTCAGAATTGACTGCATTTTTACTCAGCCTTGTCTCAGTCTCAGACAAAAAGGACTCTGGATTTTATTTCAAGACCTCTCAAGACCACAACTGCGGGGATATCACTAAATTGCCTGTGCATCATATGATTTATTTGTTAACATCATTACTGTGATTGGATGTAAAACTTCCTGCTTCAAATACAAGTAATAACTTGACTCATTTCTCATTTGAAATTTTTGATGCTGTTAATGGCTGTCACCCCCCCCCCCCCCCTTCACACACACTCCAAGAAAGTGAATGCGGGAGACAGGAGAAGAAACTGTGCAATCTAATATAATCTAAACCAGTGTTTCCCAACCACTGTGCCCACTAGTATGCCGTGAAAGATTGTCAGGTGTGCCATGGAAAATGATCAAATTCCTCAAAATAAATAAATACAGTTTTTTTCCTGGTTTTTTAGTGAAGGCATAGAGACAATAGAAGAGTTTTAAAGTTGCCAATTCAGTATATTTTCCATTACAAAGTATTTTATGAAACCAGTTTAAATATTTTGTCCATCATAACATTATTGTTCTAACAAACTCTAGATCCTCACATGCCCACAAAATGATGCTTCATCATCACATTTGTAGTAAAAACATTCAGTCAGTGAACCGAATGAATGAATAGAATACAACAGGTGTATTGTTTTACTCACAGACTAAAAGCTGTTTATTTGTGCACAGCATAGAGTTACAAATGTTATGAATAGATGTGGCTTACTTGTCGCATTTCTCTCATGAAACATAAAAAGAATATGAGAAACTGTTACATATGATTACTAAAAGCAAATTCTCCTGTTTTAAACAAGTCCAAAAACCATGATACGATGTGTAGATTCTGAGGTATTGTAATCTTTATGGAGCACGTTTGACATCTGAACCAGTGAATGGAGGCTGGGCTGATGCTCCCAGGTGCTAGTGACTGCCGGATCCAACCTCTGTTATTGCGACTTATGTGTTTTTTTCTCTCAATCAACAATGCAATTTTGACCAGGTGCGTCTTATAGTCAGGTGTGACTTTATTTCCGGAAAATACAGTAAATAAACAATAAAAAAAGGATTTGCTGTGCTATTGCAAGAATTAATTTGCAAGAACAAGTCTACAAATTGGAAAAGACACAAATTTGTAGGTTTTTCATTATCCATTTAGTGCTCTTGGCATCTGTGACCTCATTATACAGCGTACTGTAGCCTCCCTATGTTACTTGTGTTTTTTTGTGTAGCCGAATTTCAAACATTACGAGTTCACACTAGACAGACAGAAAACATGGACAAGTTCTTGAAAAGGAAAACTATCGATGATGGTTATGTGGGATAGTGGTGTGCCATGGGATTTTTTTAATCGTAAAAAGTGTGCCGTGGCAGAAATAATGTTGGGAAACACTGACCTATACCACAAAGAGTTCATCTGCAAAAAAAGCGTCCAAAAGAAAACACACAGCAGTATGTAAATTCTGCAATACAGTGCTTACCAAGATGGCTGGGACCACGTCAAACTTTTATCGGCACTAAGAAAGGAAGCATAAAGAAAGGTATGCTAAGTGTAAGTGATGCTAGCAAAGCTAGCTAGCTAATGTTAGCAATATGCCTTTTTCTGCATTCCATTCAACTCTGAAAGTCAGATTTTCCAACTTCCTACTGGGAAAAGTGCAATGGAACGCCACTTGAAGTTGTAATTACAACTTGGAAATTTTAAACTCAGATTTCACCGAGATGCAAGTGCGTGACATCACACAAACTTGTTGGCACCCAGGAAGAAGTACAAAATAAGTGATAAACATTCACTTTTATTAAATAATATCCTACATTACATGATATTAAAGCTTTTTTAACAAATGTTAGCAGAGTAGCAGATGTTCAAAACATGGTAAATTATACTCTCTTTTGATAATCATACACCTGTAGCACAAATGCTAGCGTTGCAGATTGTTTATGAGCTGGGTTGTTTGGAGACATCTCTAGTGACAGTAAAACACCTGTTAAGCTAACTTGAATGGAACACAGCATCTGTACCTAAACTCATCTTCACCCCTCACCCAAAGAGATTTAGCAAATATTAGCTATACATATTAGCTACCTATGTATTTACTGTTTTTTTTTTTTTTTTTTTTTAGGGCACTATTTCCAGTTGCTTGCCAGCTATTTGCCACCTAGCTAGGTGTGCAAGCTACCTAATTTAGTTAACAAATATAGAGGGATGTGGCTAATGCAGTGTAAACTTTGTGAGATTGAGGGGACAGGGCATGTAGTGTCAAATTGTTGTTCCCAAGTTACGTTTTTGCTTGTGATAAACAATGATGAGACAGGCCAAATAAAGCTATGTAGCTAATGTATATAAAGTTACGTTACATCAGCGTTAGCTACAGTTGAAGTCAGAAGTTTACATACACTTGTTGTTAAAGACATCTACTTTGTGCATGACACAAGTTTACAGACAGATTGTTTTATTCTAGTGGGTCAGAAGTTTAAATACACTAAGTTAACTGTGGTTTTAAGCAGCTTGGAAAATTCCAGACAATGATGTTAAGCCTTTAAACAATTAGCCAGTTAGCTTCTGATAGGAGGTGTATTGAATTGGAGGTGTACCTGTGGATGTATTTTAAGGCCTACCTTCAAACTCGGTGCCTCTTTGCTTGACATCATGGGAAAATCAAAAGAAATCAGCCAAGACCTCAAAAAAAAAATTGTGGACCTCCACAAGTCTGGTTCATCCTTGTGAGCAATTTCCAAATGCCTGAAGGTACCACATTCATCTGTACAAACAATAGTATGCAAGTATAAACACCATGGGACCACACATTCATCATACCGCTCAGAAATGAGACGTAATCTGTCTCCTACAGATGAATGTAGTTTGGTGTGAAAAGTGTAAATCAATCCCAGAACAACAGCAAAGGACCTTGTGAAGATGCTGGAGGAAACAGGTAGACAAGTATCTATATCCACAGTAAAACAAGTTCTATATCGACATAACCTGAAAGGCTGCTCAGCGAGCAAGAAGCCACTGTTCCAAAACCTCCATAAAAAGCCAGACTACAGTTTGCAAGTGCTCATGGGGACAAAGATCTTACTTTCTGGAGAAATGTCCTCTGGTCTGATCAAACAAAAATTGAACTGTTTGGCCATAATGACCATTGTTATGTTTGGAGGAAAAAGGGTGAGGCTTGCAAGCCTAAGAACACCATCCCAACCGTGAAGCATGGGGTGGCAGCATCATGTTGTGGGGGTGCTTTGCTGCAGGAGGTACTGCTGCACTTCACAAAATAGATGGCATCACGAGAAAGGAATATTATGTGGATATATTGAAGCAACATCTCAAGACATCAGCTAGGAAGTTAAATCTCAATGCAAATGGGTCTTCCAAAAGGACAATGCCCCAAGCATACCAACAAAGTTATGGCAAAATGGCTTAAGGACAACAAAGTCAAGGTATTGGAGTGGCCATCACAAAGCCCTGACCTCAATCCGATAGAACATTTGTGGGCAGATCTGAAAAAGCGTGAGTGAGCAAGGAGGCCTACAAACCTGACTCAATTCCAGCAACTTATTGTGAGAAGCTTGTGGAAGGCTACCCAAAACGTTTGACCCAAGTTAAACAATTTTAAAGACAATGCTACCAAATACTAATAAAATGTATGTAAACTTCTGACCTTCTGGGAATGTGATGAAAGAAATAAAAGCTGAAATAAATCATTCTCTCTACTATTATTCTGACATTTCACATTCTTAAAATAGTGATCCTAACTGACCTAAGACAGGGAATGTTTTCTAAGATTAAATGTTAGGAGTTGTGAAAAGCTGAATTTAAATGTATTTGGCTAAGGTGTATGTAAACTTCTGACTTCAAATGTAATGTCAGCTCCGACATAAACGCTACATGCCACGGTAACGCTCCCTCACATGGGTGATAGAGCTAGAGATGTGACAGCAGAGAGTAGAGACCGAGTAATGCGCCTTCACTTATATGAAAAATTTACATTTTAAATAGGCTGCTTTGCTTATGTTTGGTATTCTTTTTTCTATTTTCTAGATTTAGCTATGTGGTTAGCAAATTGCACACATTTATACAAGGCTTGTTGTTGGTTCAAAAACAACAAAATATTACACCTGCTTTCCTCTGATTGCACTCCCTAATTATTCCTTGTGTTTCCCCTCCTTCTTTGGCAGTTTATTGTTTGCTGTTTGCTGTCATGTCTAACGTTTCTCTCTTGTGTAAGTGGAGCATGCCCGTGTATCTGTTGGTTGCCTGTCTAAAGAGGTGCGGTTACCTGCCTGCTTGTGGTCGCTCTCATCAGTTGGTGCCCAGTACTGTGGAAGAGGATTCCTCTGTATCTGGCCGTGTCTCGGGAGATTCATCTGGGCTTCACGTTGCTGGTAGCGCCTTTCTGTGACTCTCATTCTACTAGTGCGGTTCTTGGATCAGCCGTCAGCAGCCAGCGCTAGGAATGCCATTCAGTTACTTCAAATTCTCTGTCAGTAAATATTATTTATTTGTCATCTCTGCTTTAGGTCCTTTATCCTCCCCTTCCCCCCAACTGTGACAACTTCAGCTGAGAGGGTTGATACTGGGATGTGTCACGCGAGTGATCAAGACCGCATGCCTTTCCCATAATGCTGACAGAGGGACAGGACAGGCTTTCAATCAATGGCAAAACCTTTTAAATGTTCACACAACACACATTTATAAACATTTCGATATATGCAGTGAGGTTGATTGAGGCTCGTTTAAACATGGTTTATATTGATTGTCCCAGACACAAACACTATCGATCCATAAATACATCCACCTATCCTTAATGTGAGTGTGTTAACCGATCTAAGAACATATATTTGTGAATCAACGTCTTGAAATAAGTCTCAAAAGTTATTAAATATAATTAAAAAAAGAATAATTCAATACAGAGTACATGGCTTGGCATTTATTTGCGCATTAAATTACACAGTCAAGTCAAGTCATTTTTATTTGTATAGTGCCTTTCACAACACAGCTTTACAGAAAATCATGCATTAACAGAAAATGAAACCTTAATATCTATAAAGTCTTTGAGTCATAATTTTGTAGTTTGATTAAATACAATAATGAAGTGTGTATAAAAACAAGTAATTAAATAATAATTGTATTTAGAAACCCAGTGAGCAAGCCAAAAGCGACTGTGGCAAGGAACACAAAACTTCATAAGATGTTGGTTAATGGAGAAAAATAACCTTGGGAGAAACCAGGCTCACTTTGGGGGCCAGTTCCCCTCTGGTTAAAGCATGAATATAATGCCAATATTACTTATTTATGTGCAGTGCAAGTCATGGTTTAAAATTATTAAACTAAATAAGTGTTAAGAGCCAGTGTTTAAACAAATAATTTGTAAGAACTGTAAGATAAATTACTTTTTAATTTGAACCAATTGAAGTTTATTTATTGAACTTGCTGGACATCCTCCCAGTAAATGCATTACAATAATCTAGTCTTGAGGTCACGAACGCATGAATACATTTTTCGGCATCAGCAACAGAGAGTATAATATATTTTTATATATCAAACATAGAAAAAGTGCTTATAAAGAATAGTTTGAACATTATTTTAATCCAGGAAAATAAGGATGAGACTGTAAGGTCTTCGTGACCTTGCTGAGAGAAACCTGGGTACTCAGCCATGACAGAAAAGTACTTGGGAGAGAGTACTCTTCAAAGCACTGAATGGCACAGACAATAGTTAAAGATTACCACAGCTAATAGTCAAAGTTATTGTATTATGAAAAATGTATACTTTCATAATAAATGAATGTAAAAAGTTATTTGTTTAAAAATAGACTATGTAGGGCTTTACTGGTTGTTTAGATCAGTGTTACTATCAGAAATAATTAATTATTTCTTTAGTTATTAATTAATATAAATTAATTAATTGAATCAAACTCATTAAAACCTCATATGGGGCTCCAGTAAATGTAGTGTGCTACGTTTAGGAGCAGGTTTGGTTATTAGCAATAATTAATAATTATCAAAGGTAATTATTGATTATTAAAATCAATAGAACATTGATGAGAATCAATGCTAGCTTTTTCTAATCCTTTAAATCAACAATTATCAAAGATAATCCTTAATTGTTAACATCAATGAAACATTAATTAAAATGAACACTAGCTTATTGATCATTCAAATTCAACAATCATCAAAGATAATTATCAATTATCAAAAATCAATAGAATATTAATAAGGATTAATATTGACGGGACACCACCCTGGAATCAGGGGTTAATAACCAGATAGTAAAACAGTCTCAATATTAGATTGTTTTCTTAGGAAAATCGACATCCGAAGAATATCGATTTTCAGGAAAAAAACAATGAATGAAGGCTTGAATCCGAGCACTGACATCCTGTCAGCATGACACAGGTGTATGCAAAACAAACCAAAACACTTCTCTTTGTAATATAACAAAGTTTATTTATGCAGTAATATCAATTAATAATCAATACAATGCAGTCAATAAACTTCTGACTTACAACTACAAACTAAACAGTGATATGATTAGATATGGAAATCAAAATAATCCTATAACACATGAGGGTGTGTGTGTGTGTGAGAGCGAGTGTGTGTGTGTGTGTAAGGAGGGACACACACAAAATGGCGGACGTGACTCTCGTGGAGAGTGTGTCACGCGAGACTTCCGGCCAGAGAATATGGCCGCGAATGTGGGCGGAGAGAAACCAGTCAATGGCGTCTACCAGTTACCGTGTGTATCCGCTTGTACGATAGCTTAGGGACAAAGCTTTATCACGAAGCTATCTACTAGCCAAAAATGTGTCCGAGAATGTTTGTGAGGGATTGCGCACATGCGCTCGCGTGTGTGTGTGGTTAGTATGAGAGAGAGAGAGAGAATAAAGTGACAGCCCCAAAGCCGGTTTCGTGATCGTGGGAGAGGAAGCAGCTGTTAGTTTATCACTCAGAGACATGGTGGACGGCTTGTAAACCATCCCGGTCTTTGATTCTTTAATGGATAAACTCAGTTTGCCGGTCTCACCTGCGATGGCGGAAATGCACAACAGTCCAGTGTGGTTGGACCACAATACAGCAAATCAAATTTGTGATAATTAATACACTGAGTATTAATAATGAGCGGACATGGCGGTCCGTAAACTGTACAAGCAATAACCTTGGTACACAAGAATAACACACTATAATATTCTATCTCTGCCCAGACATAAACCTCTTACTTGAATCGCATGAGGATGCAGAATGTGTGTTCATCCATCCTTTAACTCAGACTCGGTTCCTCGAGGCTCAGGTGATGACGGGAGGCCGTTTCCTCGCTCTGTCGGCGGGCGGTACGGCAGCTGATTCTCGGCAGGTCTCCTTCGGATCCGTTAGAGTGTTTGGTGGAACACAGAGTAATCTCAACTCATCCAGCGAGATGGAGATTGTATGGCCACAGTTTCAAGTCGGACGTAACTTCCTTGTGCCACGAGGCTGCACCTGAGAGCAGCAATGAGCTACGTCTACACGGCGTGCAAAGTTGCTGGAAGCAAATCCCGGAAGCATTTCAGAGGTATTTCTACTCCTGATGATGTCATGGTTGAGATGCGTTCTGTCGTGTGCCTCATCCAATAGGAGTTGAGAGTTCGATCCTTTAGTGAGCAAGGCTTCATGGGACTTGTAGTCTGTTTTGGACTCCCTTTGTTTGATTTTGGCATGATTTTTATCAGTATAATTTATGACTTGGTATGTGGGAGCCTGCGTTAGGTTTTACGACTGTGTTAGGCCTGCCTTTGTCTTCTATCTGAATACATGAGGCCCAACAACTAACAGCCAGAATTCCACCATTAAAAATAAGTCAGAGTGTCTGTGAAATAATGGTGGTGAACAAGGAGGGTGGAGAAGCACGCTTATTGGCTAAGATAACAGGAGGGGTGTGCTTATGAGGTAATTAGTGATAACAGAAGTGTATAAACAAGTAAGCTTTGAATGAGAGGATCAGACGATACTGCTGGCATCTTGGCTTTGTTGTTTTGCTCAATAAAGTCTAACCTTTGACATCTGGAACCCCTGACTTCGAGAGTTTTCTTACTGAGAGAGAAAAAAAAGAGTCTTCAATATTCCACGACATAAATTTTGGCGCCCAACGTGGGGCTGGAAAAGGGGCCAAGAGAGCACCGCTGCGGGTTTGCTGACACAGACTACACAAAATCACTGGCATCAAAACATTTAGGTAAGCGTTTTTGCTTAAAAGGTGTTTTGTGTAGTCTGTAAGTTAGACCTGGGTACTGATAACTCAAAGAGCCCTGAATGATTAATTGGATAAAATAGAGAACTGGGTTCCAGGTTTCAAAAACTGTGCATGCAAATGTACATTTTTTTACAATAAGAATTGTAAATAAGTTGAAGCGAGCAAATCCTACGGATACTGCACCTCTAGGCAGCACGGGGGTGAGCAGCTCTGGTAGGTCATGCAAGAGGCGTGCAAATCCTATGGATATCGTACTTCTAGGCAGTGCGGGAGTGAGCAGCTGTGGTAGGTCACCCAGAAGAGGGGTGTGTTTTGAAACCCTGCAGTTACTGCTTTCTGTAGTGACACCAGTAAGGATTAGGAGCCTGTTTTATACGATGGCCTTTGAACTGGCTGGGAAACAGTGAGCCCACAATTTGATGGTTGGCATTGTTTCTCAAAATAGCACTGCAGTCAGGACTGAGCTGACAGGTACGCAAGAGGTGTTGAGATTTTTATTATTTAAAAGCCCAGGCTGAATAGTCTAGAGGTTGTTGAATAAGTTTGTGTATATATATATATATATATATATATATATACATACTATATTGCCAAAAGTATTCGCTCACCCATCCAAATAATTGAATTCAGGTGTTCCAATCACTTCCATGGCCACAGGTGTATAAAATGAAGCACCAAGGCATGCAGACTGCTTCTACAAACATTTGTGAAAGAATGGGCCGCTCTCAGGAGCTCAGTGAATTCCAGCGTGGTACTGTGATAGGATGCCACCTGTGCAACAAGTCCAGTCGTGAAATTTCCTCACTACTAAATATTCCACAGTCAACTGTCAGTGGTATTATAACAAATTGGAAGCGATTGGGAATGACAGCAACTCCACGTAAAATGACAGAGCAGGGTCAGCGGATGCTGAGGCGCATAGTGCGCAGAGGTCGCCAACTTTCTGCAGAGTCAATCGCTACAGACCTCCAAAGTTTATGTGGCCTTCAGATTAGCTCAAGAACAGTGCGTAGAGAGCTTCATGGAATGGGTTTCCATGCCCGAGCAGCTGCATCCAAGCCATACATCACCAAGTGCAATGCAAAGCGTCGGATGCAGTGGTGTAAAGCACGCTGCCACTGGACTCTAGAGCAGTGGAGACGCGTTCTCTGGAGTGATGAATCATGCTCTCCATCTGGCAATCTGATGGACGGTCTGGGTTTGGCAGTTGCCAGGAGAACGGTACTTGTCTGACTGCATTGTGCCAACTGTGAAGTTTGGTGGAGGGGGGATTATGGTGTGGGGTGGTTTTTCAGGAGCTGGGCTTGGCCCCTTAGTTCCAGTGAAAGGAACTCTGAATGCTTCAGCATACCAAGAGATTTTGGACAATTCCATGCTCCCAACTTTGTGGGAACAGTTTGGGGATGGCCCCTTCCTGTTCCAACATGACTGCGCACCAGTGCACAAAGCAAGGTCCATAAAGACATGGATGAGCGAGTCTGGTATGGAAGAACTTGACTGGCCTGCACAGAGTCCTGACCTCAACCCGATAGAGCACCTTTGGGATGAATTAGAGCGAAGACTGCGAGCAAGGCCTTCTCATCCAACATCAGTGTCTGACCTCACAAATGCGCTTCTAGAAGAATGGTCAAAAATTCCCATAAACACACTCCTAAACCTTGTGGAAAGCCTTCCCAGAAGAGTTGAAGCTGTTATAGCTGCAAAGGGTGGGCCGACGTCATATTAAACCCTATGGATTAAGAATGGGATGTCACTTAAGTTCATAGGCGTCTAAAGGCAGATGAGCGAATACTTTTGGCAATATAGTGTATATATATTTGTGTATATATTGGTTGTGTTGTTTACAAAATTAATTGCATTGTTGTTGTATATTGGCTGAGTTGGCTGATGTGTTCATGTTGATTGTGCTGAGCTTATGCTGGCTGCAATGTGTTATGCTGTATGTGTGTGAGATCAGACTGTGAGTGTGCAGTTGAGTGTGCTGGTATACACCCATGTAATTGTTTTTAGCACTGTGAAACAGGTGTACTAGGCTCAGTATTTTGATAAATGTAAAATGAATGATGGATAAAGTGTAAAAGTGAGAAAAATCATCCCAAGAACTAAAAACGTTCCGAGATATTGGCTTTGTTGATTATTTGGACATCATCCAAATTGTATCCGTAGTGATCCAGATAGAGAGACACAATCATTAATAAAGAAACAAAATTAAAAATAAGAAAAACAGCTGTTTCTCTCTTCGACGGTGGGAGTAAATGAGTACAGGATTGAGAGAGTGTGGCTGAGAGAAGGAGAGCGAAAGGAGGGGCTGAAGTCATAGTTGTGTTTTAGAATTTTATTGTATTTTTTGAGAGCTCTGTGTTTAAAGGCCTTGTGTTTGTAAAAAGTGTGAAAGTTTCTGAGTTTTTGAGAATGTTTGTATCTGTGTCTGAAAGTGTGTGTGAAGTGCAATTTGTTTGTAAAAGTGTCAATGAGAGCAAAAAGTTAATTCTTAGCTGGCTGGACAAAATTCAGCCTTGGGCTGTTCTTTTCATGCCATGAAGGAAGTGTAATATAAGATTAACTAAACTGAGAAAGAGCAAGTGGTATATCTGTGCTTAGAGTTAAAGTTCATATCACATTATCTAGACAAACAACAAAATTTTGAGTCCAGTGAATTACTTTAAACTAAAGTCAACTAATTAATTGGATTTTAAACAAAAGTTGTATTGAAGCTAAGTGTTGTTACATTACAATAAGGTATAATTATGGCAAACACTCCAGTGGAAATACTAACATCTAGAAATCCACTACATAAAGAACTGATTGATAAAATCTAAAAGAAATGGAAAAGAGAGTGAGAGAGAGAAAAACGTGAAACTGACTAATAAGAAAAAATGTTTCCAAAACCAAATTCTATTTTGTAATGTGAGTATGAGAAGCAAACTTTAAATGTGAAAACTTCACATTCATGTGTCTGTTTTACATTCTGTCTGGTCCAGTTTATGATAGAATAACATTTTGAACAATATTAAATTAAACACTGTAAAGTCTTGATATTTAAATGTAAGAACCCATGATTATTTGTTTTGAGTATGTGTTTGAGTATGTCTGGAGAACAAATTTACATGTGAGTTGCAGCTTTATCGGTGTAAACTTGATCAACCAACAAAAATAAGATAGGTAGAGTTTATTATTTTGTTTGGGACTGTCTGATGGAGAGATTGAGTGAGATGCTGCTCTGAATGGGAAAACTCATCTCTCTTGGTGTCTCCACTCAGACAGGGGTGCCCCGAATTTAGAAAAGATAGATAGCAAATTCTTTTAGTTTAAATATTTATTTTTCTTTTATTTTCTTGTTTTATATGCACAGTGTAGGCATTGGTTGATCATGGGTACACTGAGAGCTGCCTTTGAGACTAAAATTAAAGGAAAAGGAATTTAAGAATGATTTGGATCATTTCATGTTCTCTGCTGTTTCAACTTGCTGAAGTTGTGCTTTTAATATCTGGTTTTCTGATTTTTATGTGTGGCAGCCTTGCCAACATTTTAATGCTTTTTCCTTGGGTTTGATCTGTGACGAGTCTGGAAATTCCCTAAATACTTACCGTCAACTGCATTGTGGTGCGCCGCCATAGCGGCCATGTACACCCTCAAGGTGGGAGGGACAGCTGCTCCATCAGCCTCTCCACTCCATCAGCCTCTCCTGCAGGAAGGAAAGCACCGACCCGACTACGCATCTCTGGGGGTCTTCACATCAGAAAGACCACCACTTAGCGAACAGACACCACTGCAAGGCATATAGGTGCCTCGTAGAGGGAGCCCTAGCCTGAGTGATCGTGTCTACCACCGCAGGTGGTAGGACACTTAGGTCTTCCGTGTCCCGTCCAAGGGCCAGACATGAACATTCCAGAGGTCTGGTCGCGGGTGCCAGATGGTGCCCTGTCCCTGAGAGAGGAGAACCATCCTCAGGGGAATTCGCCAGGGAGGGGCTGTTGTGAGGAGTGTGTGGTCCGAGACCAAGTCTGGGTAGGCCATTAGGGTGCCACTAGGATGACCTGCTCCTCGCCCTCCCTGAACTTGCACAGGGTCTGTGCAAGTAGGCTCACTGGGGGAACGCATACTAGCATGGCTCCCGGGGCCAGCTGTGTGCCAGTGCATCTGTGCCGAGGGAAGCCTCGGTCAGGGTGTACCAGAGTGGGCAGTGGGAGGATTCCCGGGAAGCGAACAGGCTTACCTGCGCTTGACCGAATTGACTCCAAACCAGCTGGACCACCTGGGGGTGGAGTCTCCACTCTCCCCTGAGCATGACCTGTCACGACAGAGCGTCTGCCGCGCTATCAAGGCCACGCGGGATGTGAGTGGCTCACAACGACTTGAGTCACTGCTGACTCCAGAGGAGGAGGTGGCGGGCGAGTTGCAACATGCGACGCGAACGAAAGTCGCCTTGGTGGCTACTGTATGCTACCAAGATCTAAAAGCACTAGAAGAGACATGCAGCCACGATTAGATGATAAGAGCAAATCATTAGTAACTCTGATAAGTAAAGTCTCTGTATTGTGAGTGGCCTAAATCCTGACTGAAATTGTTCAAATATATACTGTTTCTCTGTAGAAATTAACATAATTGGGAGGACACAAAATTTCTAGTATTTTCGACATAAACTGGAGATTTGAAATCGGTCTATAATTAGCCAGTTCTCCAGGATCAAGTTGTGGCTTCTTAATAAGCAGTTTGATAACTGCCATTTTAAAGTAAATGTGTTTGCTAAAATATGATGACCTGCCAGTTTTTAGTGTCTGTCTGTAGCTATAGACACTATCCTTCCATGCACCACAAAATACCTCTAATTTTGTATTCTTCCACTTGCACTCCATTTTCTGAACTGCTCTCTTGAGAGCATGAGTGTGATTATTGTCCCATGGTGCAGGGGGGGGGCTATCAAGAGTGCTAGAGAAGACTGTATTTATATTTTCTGTTATTTCATCAAGTTCTTCTAGACTTTGGGGTTTACTGAGTGTATGAGATAGATCTGGAAAGATTATTAGTGAAGCTATCTTCAGTGGTTGAAAGAATTGTTCTACCTTAACGATAGTGTGGTGTAGATTGAGTAAAATTAGCTGATCACAGAATACAAGAGACGAGGTTATGATCTAAGATGTCATCGCTCTGCGGCAGAATTTCTGTAGTATCAACATCAACACCATATGACAGAATTAAATCTAGCATATGATTATGGTGATGAGTTGGTCCTGTTACATTTTGTCTGACTCCAAGCGAGTTGAGAATATCGATAAATGCTAATCCCAATGTGTCATTTTCATTATCAATGTGAATGTTGAAGTCACCAACAATTAAAGCTCTATCTACAGTAACTACTATATCTGATAGAATATTTGCAAATTCACCAAGGAAATCAGAATAAGGCCCGGGTGATCTATATACTGTAGCAAGGGCAAAAGACGACAGAGATTTTTTATTTATATCTGACGGTGTTACATTAAGCATTATTAGTTCAAAAGACTTAAGCTTATATCCTGCCCTCTGAGTAACACCAAAAATGTCACTGTAAATTGTAGCAACACCTCCTCGACCCTTCAGACGAGTCTCATTTTTATAATAATAACCTGGGGGAGTAGGTTCATTTAAACTAATATATTCATCCGGTTTAAGCCAGGTTTCAGTCAAACAGAGCACATCCAAACTATGATCTTTAATAATTTAATTTACAATTAGTGCTTTGGTTGAAAGAGATCTAACGTTTAGTAGCCCTACTTTTATATGATATTTATCTTCAATTTTTTTTTTTTTTCATGTTTGACCTTAATCAAATTTTTCGAAATTATTTAGTGAGGGGTTTGTGTTTGGTAGTTCGGGGAACAGACACAGTCTCTTTATGATATCTATGTGTTGTAGTTTATGTGACCTGTGTGATGCCTTAAGGCAGCTAGCAGACATTCAGATTAGCCAGTTTGTCTGCTTCCTGACCTGGGCCCCATTTAGTCAAATACTTTCATTATTAAGACTATGAGCCAAATTACTAGAGAGGAAAACGGCACCTTCCCTGGAGGGATGGAGTCCGTCTCTCTTTAGCAGGTCAGGCCTACACCCAAAAACTCTTGTCTATAAATCCTATGCTATTCTCCAGACACCACTCAGACATCCAGCCATTCAGTGACATTAATCTACTATAAACCTCGTCACCACGACGAGCAGGGAGGGGGCCAGAGCATATTACAGTGTCTGACATCATTTTTACAAGTTCACACACCTCTTTAACATTATCTCTATTGATCTCTGACTGGCGAAGCCAGACATCATTAGTGCTGGCATGAATATTAATTTTAGAAAATCTACATTTAGCATTAGCCAGCACTTGTAAATTATGCATTTAACGATGGTGGCTGGAGTCTCTATTACCTCGTTCCTTACAATAGAATCACCCATGTCCAAGGCTCTTTCAACATTCTCAGTGGGTGCATCACTGAGTGGGGAGAATCGATTGGAAACCCTAACAGGAACGGGAGAGTGGTGTTGCTTTGCTGAGCAAGTATGCCACTGAGAAATCACCCAAATGCCCTGCTGCATGGGCTCTACAGCCGGAACCAAAGTGTTTGTGTTGCTCACTGTACTACCCGCATCCGAAACAGTATCCACCGGCTTCTCTTTCTCACTGACCTCCACTAGCATTCAGATGCAGGTCTCTAACTCATTAACCTTCTCCATCAGCCAGACTAATTCCTTACATTTATCACATGTGAATCCCTCACTGCTGATGGAAGAAGCTATAGTAAACATGTGGCATGTAATGCAGAAGCAATAATATGAGCGGATTACTTACCGCATTGTTTGTTGTTGTTGGTTGTTCCAGAGTGGCGAGGGCTTGAGATCGATGTGAATCCCTCACGCAATTGTTTGTTGTTATGGTTGTTCTTGATAAGCGGTGTTTTGAGATCGATGCAATAATCCATGTAACACAGAAGAGAAAATGGGTGCGCATGGTAAAATGCACGTGCGCTGTAAAATGCACGCAGTTTAATCACGATAGAAATACAAAGCGGATGCACATGGAAAAATGCATACAGTTGAATCGCAATAAGAGAATAATGCAGGGAAAAATCTGATGCGCACTGGAAAATGCCAGATATTAAAGATTAAAAGCTGAAAACAGCTTTTGTAACCTCCGTTCCCTGATGGAGGGAACGAGACGTTGTGTCGATGTAATGACACTAGGGGTCACTCTTGGGAGCTCCAGACACCTCTGATCTTTGAGAAAAGGCCAATGGGAATTGATGAGTGGAATTTGCATGCCACTCCCCCGGACATATGGGTATAGAAGGAGCTGGCTCGCAACCACTCATTCAGGTTTTGTGCTGAGGAGCCGAGACATGGTCCTGGCCATTTCAGCAGGTAGTTCAGTGTTGTGGCAGGAGGGACACAATGTTTCGTTCCCTCCATCAGGGAATGGAGGTTACGAAAGTAACTAGGACATTCCCTATCTGTCACTCACTCGACATTGTGTCGATGTAGTGACACTAGGGGTCCCTATAGGAAACGCCACAACTAGCTGAACTGTATTACATGGACTGGTGGTGCGAGACGGGCAAACCATTGTATGCCTCATAGCCAGCACACCTGGCCGCCACGTAACCTCCCCCAACGCCCCTACAAGCATCGTACGGTCTCCCGCACCTTGGGGACAAGTCAACTGCCCTAAATGGGGACAAGCCATCCCAACCGTGGCCTCCTCTCTTCTTCTTTTCTCCCCAAAGAAGAATGGAAATTGTTCAGCTGATGGCCATAAGTGTCCGCATTGGGGGTGTGTCCATTCCCAAGGGGAAGACACTGCGGAGACCACAGCCTGCCCGAAGGGGAGGTAATTGTGTGGAAATACATCACATGGTCTTACCGAGTCTTGTCGGCAGTGTCGCATGTGGAGAAGTCCCCATGGTAGGTCCTACTAGAGGGGACAGAGCTCTACAAACATGGCGACCAGTGGCAGAGGGAAACTCTGCCCAAGGAAGATGCGGGTTTACCAACAGGGAAACCGTCTTGCAGAAGATACATCACACGGGGTTACAAACAGGCAACCAGCACATGTGGAGCACCTAACCCCATACAGGGCCTAATAGGACATGTACTGGGCCGGCATCAAGTTTCTTCACAAACTTGCCTGCCACAGGGCTAAGGAGGAAGGACATCCAGGGTCCTCAACCTCGTGTACACGGCTGGGGGGTAAAAAGCACATGTCTCCCCCCAGCTAGTTGTCCAGCTAACTTACCTGTAAGTACCTGACAACACACAGGATGGACTGGCTCAACCCGGAGACTGAGAAACCTTGTGAAGGTATTGGGCATTGCCCAGCCCACTTCTCTACCAATGTCTGCCAAAGAGGCGCCATTGGTCAGGGCCCAGGAGGTCACCACACTCCTGGTGGAGTGTGCCTGAAGCCCCAAGGGGGGCGGCACATCCTGGGCATGGTATGCCAAAGCGATGGTGTCAACGACCCAGTGGGCGATCCTCTGTTTGGAGACAGCACACCCATTCTGCTGTCCTCCGAAGCAGACAAAGAGCTGCTCAGAGCATCTAAAGCTCTGCGTGCGATCCAAGTAGATGCGGAAAGCACGCATCGGACACAGCAACGAAAAGGCTGAGTCTGCCTCCTCCTGGGCAAGCTTCGCTTACAGGTTCACCACCTGATCCCTGATCCCTAAATGGGGTCGTGGGAACCTTGGGCATATAGCTTGGTCAGGGCCTCAAGACCACCTGAGAGTATTCCGGACCGAACTCCAGGCACGTGTCGCTGACAAAGAACGCCTGCATGTCCCCTAGAGGGCAGTCTTCAAGAGACTGCCTTTAGCTCAACTGACTCCAGGGCTCAAACAGGGCTCCTCGCAGAACCACAGAGAGATCCCATGAGGGAATGAGGTGCGGTCTGGGAAGATTGAACCTCCTCGCGCCTCTAAGCAACCTGATGATCAGGTCGTGCTTCCCAAGAGACTTACCATCAACTGCATCGTGGTGTGCCGCTATAGCGGCCATGTACACCTTCAAGGTGGAGGGGGACAGCTGCCCCTCCAGCCTCTGCTGCAGGAAGGAAAGCACCGACCCAACTGCGCATCTCTGGGGGTCTTTGTGTTGGGAAGAACACCACTTAGCGAACAGACGCCACTTCAAGACATACAGGCACCTCGTAGCGGGCGCCCTAGCCCGAGTGATAGTGTCTACCGCCACGGGTGGGAGGCCACCTAGGTCTTCAGCATCCCATCCAAGGGCCAGACATGGAGATTCCAGAGGTCTGGTCATGGGTGCCATATGGTGCCCCATCCCTGAGAGAGGAGATCCCTCCTCAGGGGAATTCGGGGTCTGTGCAAGTAGGCTTACTGGGGGAAACACATACTTGCGCAGCCCCCGGGGCCAGTTGTGTGCCAGTGCATCTTTGCCCAGGGGAGCCTCGGTCAGGGCATACCAGAGCGGGCAGTGGGAGGATTCCCGGGAAGCGAACAGGTCTTCCTGCGCTTGACCGAATCGACTCCGAAGCAGCTGGACCACCTGGGGGTGGAGTCTCCACTCTACCCTGAGCATGACCTGCTGTTGAGGTCGCCCGGGATGTGAGTGGCTCACAATGACTTGAGTTGCTGCTGACTCCAGAGGAGGAGACGGCGGGTAAGTTGCGACATGCGACACGAGCGTAAACCGCCTTGGCAATTTATATACGCTACCGTTGCTGTGTTGTCCACCACATGCTTGCCCTGGATTAATGGCCGATGCCTCCGCAGGGCAAGAAATACTGTCAGCAACTCGAGGCAGCTGATATACCAACGCAGGCGCGGCCCTGTCCAGGGGCCAGCAGCTGAGTGCCTGTTGCACACGGCACCCCAGCCATGCTTGGAGGCATCTGTCATAACCACGACGCATCTGGACACTTGCTGTAAGGGGACCCCTGCAGGCATAAATGCAAGGCCCGTCCAAGGGCTGAGCAAGCGGCGTCAGATCGGCATGATGACCACGCAATGTGTGCCGTGGACGACGTAAACCTACAGGCCTTGGACGGGAGTCTCGGGTGGTTCCGCCAGGTGGCGGCGTTTTATGGGCACAAGTGCACCGCAACTGCCTTATCCACCTGGGGAATCGCCGAGTAACCCCTGGCAGCCCCACCGTCGAGGGTGGTGAGAGAGGAGGAGCTCAGAGACCAGGTCCGGGCAGTGAAAGGTGCCTGCCACGACCTCGTGAGCTCCTCACGCACCTTTGGGAAGAATGGGACCGGGGAGAGGTGTGGCCATGAGCACTGCTCCGAGCCCAGGAACCAATCATCAAGCCGCGAGGGTTCAGGGGGGAGTGGAGGGTTCCACTTCAGCCCAACGCTCGCAGCCGCCCGGGCAAGCATGGCCGCCAGCTCCATGTCATCCTGCGACTGGGTGACCGCACCCGAAGGTCAATGCTCAATCGGTTGGGCACTGCTCGTTTTTATTCGACATTGGATTTGACGAAGGGTTATTGGCAGATCCCCTTGACACCAATTTCCCGTGAGAAAACTGCCTTCTCCACACCGTTTGGTTTACACCAATTTGTGACACTTCTGTTTGGTTTGTTTGGAGCCCCGGCTACGTTTCAGCATCTCATGGACCGAATCCTCAGACCGCATTCAACCTACGCCGCTGCCTATTTAGATGACATCATCATTTATAGCAATGATTGGTAGCGGCATATGCAACATCTGAGGGTGGTTCTGAGATCGCTGCGCCGAGCGGGACTCACAGCGAATCCGAAGAAGTGCGCGATTGGACGGGTGGAGGTACGGTATCTGGGGTTCCACTTGGGCCACGGGCAGGTGCGTCCCCAAATTGACAAGACAGCAGCGATTGCGATCTGCCCGAGACCCAAGACCAAAAAGGGGGTGAGACAGTTCCTGGAGCTGGCTGGCTATTATAGAAGGTTCGTACCTAATTATTCGGACGTCACCAGCCCGCTGACTGATCTCACTAAAAAGGGAGCTCCAGATCCGGTCCAGTGGACGGAGCAGTGCCAACAGGCGTTTACGCAAGTTAAAGCTGCACTTTGCGGGGGGCCACTTTTACATTCACCTGACTTCTCTCTCCCTTTTATTTTACAGACAGATGCTTCAGACAGGGGGCTGGGGGCCGTACTCTCACAGGTGGTGGAGGGGGAGGAGCGCCCGGTGCTGTACATTAGCCGTAAGCTCTCGTTAAGGGAAACTAAGTACAGCACCGTGGAAAAGGAGTGTCTCGCCATCAAGTGGGCGGTCCTCACTCTTCGATACTACCTGCTGGGGCAGGCCTTCACCCTCTGCTCGGATCACGCTCCACTCCAGTGGCTCCACCGCATGAAAGATACTAACGCCCGGATCACCCGTTGCTATCTAGCTCTTCAGCCGTTTAAGTTCAAGGTGGTCCACAGACCGGGGGCGCAGATGGCTGTCGCCGACTTCCTTTCCAGGAATGGGGGGGGGAGTGGTAGGCAGGCCGGATGCCACCCCGGCCTGAGTCGGGCGGTGGGGATATGTGGCAGCGGGGGCATGGTCAAGCATCTCTCCGGAGAGAGAGAAAGCGGTAAGGGCGCTTACACCTGAGCTAAATTATGTCTAACACCTGTCTCTAATTTCAGTGAGCATGGGTGAGCGGCATAAATAGAGCGACACAGCACTTAGTCGAGGGAGAGACTGGATACGACAGAGCCGAGCCAGAGCAAGGATTTTCTAGTAGTGAAAGTTTATTTATGAAAGCAGTGTGTGTTAGTGTTCAGTTTAGTGCGTAAAGGTAAACTGTAAAGTGGTGTCGCGAAGAGGGGAAAATAAAGCTTCACCTTAAGAAGGAAAAACTGCTTCTCGCCTCATCTTTTACAACGTGCTATTGGAAATATCCTATGAATATTTCACTCACTTTCAAGTGTTTTGTTTTCAGAGAGAAAACATGGAAGACTCCAGTTTCATTCTTTATATTTCTTGATGAACTCATATTTTGCCACCAACACAAAAACTGTGTTTTGAAAGTGTTTCACCATGTTGAAAGTTTACATCTTCTCCCAGCTTGGAAACTTTGGGTATCAGGTAGGTACCCTGAGCATGTTTGATTACTCCCACTGTTGTGACTCTCTAATGCTGAAGCTGCTAGTTTAATTCTATTTCTCAGCTATAATGTAGTAGTAATGCGAGTGATCATGGAATGAGAGACAATTCCGGATGATTTTAAATAAATTCGGGGTCATGATCATCTGTTCTCGAGTGTGCAGTATCGTCATAGTGTACTGTTGGTAGGCTGTAGAGCCTCCTGATGCTGACACTGTTCTCTTAAACATTTCATTTAAAAAGGAAGCTTTTCTTTAGCAGGCTAACACTGTCTTAAAACTAAATTGGCTAAATTTGTTCATTGTTAGCAAAGATGTAATATGTAGGGTTTAAGTTCAGGGCCTAGTACAGTGCTTCTGCACAAATGGGGACTGGTTTGTATTGGAGCAGTGCCACAAAAAATAAATAAAAAAATAAAAAAGAATCAGAGATCTAATTATGGCCATTTCTGCTTGTAGAAGGTTATCAAAGTGTTTATTATTGAGAACGGCACAAAATGAATGGCCTGCCTTCCTTTGTATAAAAAAAATATGTTCACTCTGTTTGCTAACAAGGCACTTTAACCAAGGTTTTTTTCCACTGTTTACCTGGACAAAATCAGGCATGTAATAACAGGTTTTTACAAATTCAGGCAAAGTGAATAGCAGGTTTGCAGTGTGCTAGTTGCATAAAACCTTGTAAAATGCATTCATTTTAATATCCACCCTAGAAAACACTACAGGAAAAAAAAAAAAAAAAAGAACAATGTGATCCCATAAAAATAACTGTTTTAGGAGAAAGCTTGTGATTTGCTAGTTAAGACATGAAACATGCATAGTGTGTTTAGCATTACACTAAATCAAACAACACAAAATATAATCAATTGAATCTGCAGAAGACACAAACAAACAAGTGTGACCTCCAAAGAAATCAAATGAATGAAGACCACATTGGTTGGATGGTCTGACCAAGGCCAATGCATTTACTTTAAACAATTTTGAGACTACAGCTGCAACAACTTAACATGGAGAACGTTCATCAGTGACCTCAACATATTTATATGAAAAAACACAAGACAAAATAAAACTTGAAAAATTACCAAAGAGCAAGCTGCTTCAGAAAAAAAGTGCATGACTTTTACAATTTACATTGTAACATTTCTTTTTTTGTACACAATGTAAAGAATTCAATCATACATTTACAATTGTTTTTATTGACTTAAGTTTGCACATTGTTTGGAATACAACATTTAGTAAAATATAAAATAGTGTTTAAAAAAAAAATAGGAAATAAAATTAGGCTTTTTTCGTTTAATCAAATAAATAATCTACAGATTAATTGAAAAACAGTCATTTGTGATGTTTTTTACACCTTAATTTACACACTCTACACACTATACATCATGAATGAAAAATTCAAAACATGTTGTGTAATTTTAACAGTTTGTATTAGTTTTATTTGCATTAAAAAATTGCCCTCAAATCGCCCCTCATTTGTATTATTCAGCCACTTTTTTCAATACTTCACAGAACTGTGATATATGCAGCTTACCTGTCCACCTGCAACTGGCAGCTTCTCACATTCTTCTCTTCAGATTCACTCATCTGTGAGCTGCAGTCCTGAGGTCTAGCCACAGATTTCTATGGAGTTCACATCCAGGCTTTGGCTGGGCCACTAGAGAACTTTGTCCTGGCTTTTAGCTGAATCTTTTGCCCTAGTCTGAGTTGTCCAGCACAAACCATTTTGTGTTTGTCTAAGAGCAATCCTCTAACTAGTGTGCCAGCCTCTGCTGGTGAGACGCAGCCACAAAGCACAATACAGTATACTAACCCAGGTGATGAGTGGTTTGGACCAGTCTTATGTCACTAGCTGTGTGAAATGCATACTCATAATACTCATAATGAATTGTAATACTCTTACTATTTCTGCAGTATCCAGTATGTATAATGTGCATAGTATGCACATTTTCTGTATGCATAAAATAACCGGATGACCTACTACATTTGGCAGAATCTGCTTAATACACCTAAAAAGCACACTGCTATGGGTAGTGTAGCTGTGTTTAGAATGGCATACTACCATACAACTTCTACTATATTTGCATCATGCAGTGTGTATACTGTGAACAGTAAGTGAATCCCGGATTACCTATTACATTTGCAAAAAACTGATGTATTCATCAAAGACAGCGGCTTTCCGCTCCCTCTTTTCCTTCTCATCCTCCCCTTTCAATGGCAGGTTCAAATCTGCTCCAGTAGTCTATAGCATGACAGTCACAGTCACTGCAGTCCATTGTATGGATGGCTGCATAATGGCGGTCACAAATAAGCCTGCCTCAATCCAGATGATCTAATTATGCATCAAGTGTCTCTCTATGGAGTAGTTCACTACCCTGATCAGGGTTGGGGAGTAACGGAATACATGTAACAGGATTATGTATTTAAAATACAAAATATAAGTAACTGTATTCCACTACAGTTACAATTTAAATAATTGGTAATTAGAATACGGTTACATTCACAAAGTATTTCGATTACTGAAGAGATTACTGTGACGAGGCAGGCAAGGAATGAAGATCTAGATGCAGCTTTTAATGAAACAAAAGGTAAAAAGTACTCAGAATAAAATGAAACAAAACACAGGGAACCAGGCACAGAACATGACAACGCATGTGAAGACTGACAAACAAACCAGGGGAAACAAGGGCTTAAATACACAAGGGAAAACAAGGGAATGAGGAACACCTGTGGAAACAATCAGGGGAAAACCAATCATAAAAAGAAACTACAAATGACTACAAAACTAACAGGACACAGGAACGGGGAACTTAACAAGGATTTCAAAATAAAAGTCAAGGCAAAAAACAGGGAATACATGACAGAGCCCCCCTTTAAGGAGCGGATTCCAGATGCTCGAAAAATATTGTCCATGGAGTGTGGGGGAAGGGAGAAACAGGCAGTTCAAGGGGGCACAAGGGGCAAGGGGAGCAGAGGAACAAGGCAAAGTCAGGGAGACTTGAGACCAAGGCGGAGCCGGAGGGATGGAGAGTGAGGGCGACGCTGCAGGCTCGGAGGACCAAGCTGGAGTTAGAGGTTCAGAGGGCTGAGGGGGAGCTGGAGACCAAAGAGGCCAGAGCAGATCAGGCGGATGGCCAGGAGACCAAGTAGACCAGAGCAGATCAGGCAGACAGCAAGAAGACCAAGGAGACTAGAGCAAATCAGGCTGACAGCCAGGAGACCACCTCAGGGTAGTGACTGGGTCAGGAGTCCTGGTAGGCGGCCGCAGGGCCGAGACAGGGTCAGGAGTCCTGGTAGGTGGCCACAAGGCTGAGACAGGGTCAGGAGGCTTGGGAGACGGTCGCAGGGCCGAGACAGGGTCAGGAGGCCTGGGAGACTGGGTCAGGCAGCGGAGCTGCTAGAGGAGGGGTGGGCAGAACCGATGTAAGAGAAGTCCCTGGTAAGGCAGATGGAACCACTGAAGGAGGAGTCTCTGGAGAAGTGGGCAGGGCCGCTGGAGGAAGAGTCTCTGGTGGAACGGGTAGCACTGCTGGAGGAGGAGTCTCTGGAACCGCGGGAGGCTCGAGGGCCGAAGCTGTGGGAGGCTCAAGGGGTGGGGCCATGGGAGGCTCGAGGGGCGGAGCCATGCGAGGCTCGAGGGTAAGAGTCCTGGATGACTGGGAAATGACCTCGGTGGTCGTGAGCATGGGCAGAGACTCGGGAACGACCTCCATGGTCATGAACACTGGCAGAGACTCGGGAACGACCTCCATGGTCGTGAACATGGGCAGAGACTCGGGAACGACCTCTGTGGTCGTGAACACGGGCAGAGACTCGGGAACAACCTCCATGGTCGTGAACACGGGCAGAGACTTGGGAACAACCTCCGTGGTCGTGAGCACTGGCAGCGACTGGGGAACGACCTCCATGGTTGTGAGCACTGGCAGCGACTGGGGAACGACCTCCGTGGTCGTGAGCACTGGCAGCGACTGGGGAGAAGGTGTCCTTTTCCTTCTCCTTTCCCAGACAGCTGGGAGCATAGTCACGGGAGCGGACAAGGCCACAGGCATAGGCACTGGCTCGTTGGCAGTGGCAGGAGTGGGCACTGGCTCATTGGCCATGGCAGGCGTGGGCACTGGCTCGTTGGCCGTGGCAGGCGTGGGCACTGGCTCGTTGGCCGTGGCAGGCGTGGGCACTGGCTCGTTGGTCATGGCAGACTTGGACGAAGGTGCCATGGAAGACTTGGAGCAAGGAGCCATGGAAGGATTGGACGAGGGAGCAGAAGATTCAGGTTTTGGCCCGGAGTTCCCGCCATAATCCACTGTGTAAAGGGATCCGCAAAATTCCAGAGCCTTCTCCACATATTTGCAGAGTGTCCAGTGACGATCAGCCGGAGGCATCAGTTCCTTCAGTGCACTATTCAGACCGGTCCAGAAGAAAACCACCAGAGAGCAGTCTGGATAATGCACTAAATTCACTAGCTCTAAAAACTCACGGACGTGATCCTCAACTGGATGGTCCCCTTGCTTCAGAAGCAGAATTCTAATAGCCGCTAGATCCATTTTGGTCAGTCTTCTATAAGACATATGTCAGTAAGTATGCCTTGGATGTCAATAAGACATTCAGCAGATGTCTTTGAGACGTTTATATAATTATTTGTAAATCTCATTTTTTTAAGATGTTTAGCAGATGTGAAATACATTGTGATGCTTTCCAGATGAAAAGTTATAAAACATACATCTCAGACATGCACGTGTGCTATCCGGGGACAGCGCAATATGCTCATGGCTGTGTAATCTTTCTGCCTGCATCTGTTAAGTTTTAAGGAGCACAAATATGGGCTAGGTGGAATTGGACACCCTTAAAATGATAAATTCCTGCAATGATTACAGTTCTATCAGGAAGACTCGCAGACTTGAGTGAAATTTAAGATGACATTTATTTGATGAATATAAAACAGAAATGTAATGTCTCTCTTTAGTGTAAGCCCCGTCTGGCGGTCCGAAGAAGTTGTACTCAGAACCATCATATCCTGCCAGAGATAGGAGGCAGGGGCGAGGAGCCTACCCCGTGCAGGACAGGACTCAACTGGTGTTGGTGGGGTGGTGGAGGTTGCCGTGTTAGAACACTGAAACGCAATGTGATAGATTGTGAGCAGACTTATAAAGCATTGGCTTACATGTGATTGGCTAGGAGTTACCTAGCTAATGGTGCGATGATGTACAGCTGCCAGTCTTCCCACTAGAACTACGCTGCGCTTACATTTCTCGTAATGATGACCAATCTGTATGATGATTTTGGGGAACATGCGCTCCATTGTAAAATAACGTACACTGTAAAAATGGGTAACCTACTATTGTTACCTTAAGAGGATCTATTTCTGCTTCTAAAATGTAAAATTACTTTTATGTGTAACCTAATATTGTCAGGTTGAGTCAGTCATATGAAATAATTTTTGAAAAAACACAGCTGAAACACAGCTGGGAAACACAGCTTATTTATTTTATTTTATTTACCTATATGTGATTGATAATCAGCATTCTACACTAGTGTTAGGCAAGTTTTAACCCTAAGGAGCTATTTCTACCTGACCTGACCCTTAAAATTTGCTTCATTGGAGTAACCTTATGTAGTCGAGTAGATTCAGACATGTTAAATAATATTTCTGACTTGAATCAAACCAGTTAATTTAGATGTTACTGCATGAAGCACATTTTTATGTAAAATTTTTTCCACAAGATACACTTACAGTGGCGAAGAATTTCCCCTCATGTATTTTGCATCGAGTTCAAGTTTGGTGAACTAACAAGCGCATTCGCCGTGCTGACCAATAGCAAGCTGCTTGGTTTGGCAGTGACCTATGTATGGGCGGTGCTTTGTATACAGCTACACTGAATATTCACAATTGACAAGGATATCATTTTAGCAGCAAATTTCTTTTTAACTTTACAGACCATGGATCGCTTCTGTAAACAAAGTACAGAATTCTAGTGTTGTAAATTCAAGAATCAATTTACTGTCATTTAGCATTTACACAGATGTACAAGAGATAAAAAATATTTTACTTAAGGGCCAAGACGGCAACAGAAGAACACATACAAACAGGAAAAACATCCAGGTAAACATTAGCATGCCATTTGACTGTACCTCTTTGACTCTAACCTTTAGCTGGCCATCTGTAATAAGGGGATATATATCCTTACATTTCCTTGATTTATCTTAAAAGACATGATCAGAATACACCCAACTGAAAGTTATATTTTCTTCTATTAATCCTGGCTATGTGTCCCTTCTTTTCTTATGAAGCGCTCTGAAGTCCATTCCTTTGTGTTTCCTCACCCATTGGCCAGAATAGCACTATACAACTGGTTACCATTCAAAATTCAAAAATATATAATCGTGCCTGGTAATGGGCATATACAGTTGTGGCCAAAAATATTGGCACCCTTGGTAAATATGAGCAAAGAAGGCTGTCAAAAATATGTCTTTATTGTTTATCCTTTTGATATTTCATTCAAAATATTCACAAAAATCTATCCTCTAATATCAAACAATTTCAAACACAAAAGTTTTATCAAAAAACAAATATTTTTGTCAAATACTGTATATGTGTTGCACAATTATTGTCACCCTTTTATTCAATTCTTTGTGCAACCTCCCTTTGCCAAGATAACAGCTTTGAGTATTCTCATATAATGCCCATTGAGGTTGGAGAACACATGGCAAGGAATCTGAGATCATTCCTCCATACAGAATCTCTCCAGAGCCTTCAAATTCCAAGGTCCATGCTGGTGGACTGTCCTTTTCAGTTCACCCCACAGGTTTTCTATGGGGTTCAGGTCAGGGGACTGGGATGCCCATGGCAGAACCTCAATTTTGTTGTCAGTGAACCACTTTTGTGTTGATTTTGATGTGTGTTTTGGATCATTGTCCTGCTGGAAGATCCAGCCAGGGCCCATTGTAAGCTTTCTGGCAGAGGCAGTCAGGTTTAGATTTTTATCTGTTGGTATTTGAGTCCATGATGCCATGTATTCGAACAAGATGTCCAGGACCTCTGGGATAAAAACAGCCCCACAACGTTAAATATCCACCAACATATTTAACCGTGGGCATGAGTTATTTTACCATATGGCTACCTCCCTGTGTGCGCCAAACCCATCTCTGGTGTTTGCTGCCAAAAAGCTCTATTTTTGTATCACTGACCATAGAACCCGGTCCCATTTGAAGTTCCAGTAGTGTCTGGCAAACTGAAGATGCTTGAGTTTGTTGTTGGATGAGAGCAGAGGCTTTCTTTTAAACCCTCCCAAACAACTTGAGGTGATCTAGGTGACGTCTGATTGTAGTTTTAGAGACTTTCTGACCCCAAGACCTAACTAATTTCTGCGATTCTTGGAGAATTTTTGGCCACTTGAACCATCTTCCTCACCATGCGTGGAGACAGTATAGACACACATCCTCTTCCAGGCCGATTCGTAACATCTCCAGTTGATTGGAACTTCTTAATTATTACCCTGATGGTGGAAATGGGCATTTTAAATACTTCAGCTATTTTATTTTATTCACTTCCCATTTTGTGAAGCTCAACAACCTTTTGCCGCACATCAAAACTTTATTCTTTGGTCTTACCCATTGTGATGGATGACTAAGAGAATTTGGCTTGTGTGTTACCTCATATTTGTACCTCTGTGAAAAAGGAAGTCATGGCTGAACAATTTCATGTTCCTAGTAACCCAGGAATACTAAATGTTTTTTTTTTTTACTTAAATTACAGGTTAGATTTTTCTGAAAATTTTGAATGAAAGATCAAAAGGATAAACAATAAAGACAGATTTTTCACAGCCTTCTCTGCTCATATTTAACAAGGGTGCCAATATTTTTGGCCACAACTGTAAGGGCAAGAAATAGCATTTTAGCTTAGCATTAGGCTTAATGTTCATATGATAATTTACACAAGGTTAAGTATTTCTGCTGCTCCAAACTTCAAAATCCCACAAAGTGTACACAACAACATCTGATCGTATGTGGATTCTCTCTACAGATACTGTCTGCAAGGAGGCCCCGCCCACTTGTAGGGGGAAAGCAAAGCTCTGTTACCATAGTTACTCATTCATTCCTATGAGGAAAATGTGGAGAATTGTCAGACAGATTAGGCTATTAATTACGAAAAACTGTTGTGTAGTTTAGTTTTTTGCACTTCAAACAAAGGCAAAATCAAAGAAAAAATACAAAGCCAAAAAATTCTATCACCCAAAAAAAAACAAAAAAACACAAAGGAGTGTAGTTGGGGGGGGGGAGAAAATATATTTTATTAAACACAAAAAAAGTATGCATTAATATGAAAAATAACAATAATTAGGCCTACAGTCATAAACCATTTTACCAGAAACTATTTATTAAACACTTTGCCAAACCAAACATACCAAGACATTATCCCCTGAGAAATATTTGATTTATTAACACATGAAAACCAATATAAGCAGCGCTCCACTCCTTTCAAGTCCTTTTTAGGTATCTTGTCTTGTTCTCTGGTGTTAACTCATTATGTTTCTGCTGGAACTGCTGCTGTGATGATATGATGATCGGTTTAGTCTTGAATCCGGTCTAATGTTTCTCGGCTACTCTAAAAAACGCTTCCAGCATATGGTTGACTGCAGCCACAGTGCTCCTCTTTTTGCTTCTATTTTTGTCAGTTGGCAAGTGATAAAAATTATATTCCTGGGATGCTGGCTTAGTTTGAAGTGTTTTGAACTGTTTAATATATATATATATATATAAACATTTTTGGTAGTGGTCATTTTTCATGTAGATGAAAAATGTAGACATTTTTTTTTTTACAGTATGTCTGATTTTACTTAATGCCTTTAGGAAGATAGAATGCCATCTTTTTATCATTCCAATAGCTCATGGCTTTTCTCAATTTTCAGTTCTACCTGGCCTAGACTGCATTTTGAACAGGTTTCCTGAAGATGGTCATCAGGCAAATGGGAGCAGACAAGCAGGAATAACCTCCATCTCCAATGATGCACCAACATGGAGGTGGGTAGAGCTGCTCCACATAAATTGTGCCCCACTTTAGCACTCTGGCATCATGCACAGCACCAGGGAACCCAGTGAAGACATTTAGAAAGAGGTCTTTGTGATCACAGATGACTTGGAGCTGGAATGAGTGGAAGAGCTTTCTGTTGAAATAATCCTCCATATTCCCAGCAGGAGGCTTAATTCTGATGTGGGTCCCATCAATGCTGCCAGCCACATGACGGAATGCTGGGGAGACAGCATGGTGGGAAAACTCTTCACCAATTTCCTCCAGTTCATCTGTATCTGTCAAATGGACCACCCTCTTGAACACCTTCAAGATGTCATCAGCAACTCGATGAATAATATAATGGATGGTGTCAAAGGCCTCTGACACCACACATTAAGTTGCAGCACTGGCCAATCAATAAACCAAAACCCCAAGCTCCAGTGCTTTCCCCCCATCCATGGTCATGTTCCTTTTCCACTGCTTGAACAAATGCATTCAGGCATTCCCTGGACATACGGGGGGGGGGGGATCCTGATATCTCCCACACCCAAGTATTATTGGAGAACAGAAGTGTTTGCATTGAGAGAACAATACCTTTGTCTCATTGCAGCCTGCACAAAAATAATTTGTAGTTAATTAAATTCATTAAAACAAAGACATTTTTTTGGGTAATTTATAAGATCATGCTACTAATTATAATAATTTATAAGTGTTATAAGTGTGTAAAAATTAATGACTGTTCATTGCTCTTATTCCACAAGGAAATTATGCATTTACTATTTAGTTATTTAGATTTGTGTCTTTATGGTGGTCTACTTATTAAATAAATAATGTTTGTTTAAAGGTAACCAATAAACAAATTTCACTAGAATGTATACTCAAGTTACTCTATCAGGGTTAAATTAAATAGCCATGTGTCATATGTCGTTGGAAAGCTCTCAAAGATTAGAATACAATCGGCCTATTTGTTTTACTCACAGACAAAAATATAGTGAGTAATAGCTAAGTATATATCTTTGACATAAATTACATGTTCCATGGAAACAGGTGTTGCTTATAACACAAGTATTCACTTGTAACTTAACGAAAAATAAATAGAATATATCATCATATCATAACTTAGAGGAGGTGATTATCTTTAAAACGAGCCCACACTTAACGTAATCGGATGCAAAGATCATTAGATATTCCACATGAAGCACAATGTGCACACAGCACATAATATGTTATCTGGCTAAAAACACGTTAGCTTTCCTGGATCTGACTTCCTCGGAAATTATGCAGTACATTGTCCAGTGTCATGGAATGCTAAACCAATGGTATTAGGATTCAAATAGCTGCAACCAGAGGTGGAAGTCATACAAATATGGGCAAAGAGGATCATTCACTCTAATTAAATATGGCCACCAGGAGATGGCACCAAATACATGACACAGACTCGATGAAGACTCAAATGACACAGAATGGAACTGAATGAGATCTTGTTACTCATGCCTGCATGCTTAGGAAAGAGAGCATACCTTTAGTCATTGTTGTGTTTGCATATGTTATTAGTTCTTATGTACAATTATTATGTTTTATTTGTTTTGAGAGGCTTTTGGATACTTGGAGACATTTTTGGACACTAAAATAAAATATTTTTGTAATGCTAAAACTTTTGGTTGCTTTGTCGTATCAACACAAAATGTACTCAGTTACAGTTGATATGATTGTGGCAAAACAATATAATTTTTTCAGAGCCACCTTATTAACACCCAGAGATATATAATGTCAAATCAGAAAATAAGAAAAAAAGTTAGAATTTGGCTCACGTTTCTGTGATTTTTCAGTAGTTGCGAAAGCTGAGAGTCTCATAATTTATCATCATTTTTGAAAATAAATTTGAAAAGTTTTCTTTAAAATAATACCAAACAATTGACCCTCTTTGTTTTTTTTTGTTTTTTTTTTTGTTTTTGTAGAGTTATAAGCCTTTAATTTTGGGTATGCCACTGAAACAGAAAATCTTTAAAAACACCTTCAGAGCTTAAAGGGTTAGTAAGCAAAATCATTGCTTTCCATCATCTTTCATGTCGACACGCCCCTTCCAACGTCACAACTCGGCAATCATCTAGAATTCCAAGTTTCCCACTTATAAATAAGACTTTGCTGGGTTATTCATATGCTTGAAATGTGATATTTTCGACTCCACTTAAAGGTCACATTTTAGTCAGCAGGTCAAAATTTTTCTGCTGAATTTGGGGGGAATTTCAATCAAAAGTGATAATCCCCATGCCCTACTCACTATGAAAGACAGAGCTCTTGATGTGGGCACTCTGAAGGGAGCATGGCATTACAGTTTAAATGTAAAAAAAATTACTTTCTTACTTTTGTTTGGAACGACCTTTCGATTGGTGTCCACTTCCTGATGTGCCCTTCAAAAACGCCATTTGGAAAACGCCCACTATCTGTGATGGCTGAAATTCAAATCACTGTCCCCATTGGCCAAAACTGCAAGTGTTTTTGAACGTGTGGGCACGTGTGAGCTCCAGTTTTGAGGTGAAAATGTCAAAAGTGAGTTGTAAAGCGAGTTGTTTTTAGTTGTAAAGAGCAATGCATATTTTATTAACCATATACCCAAACCCCAACAGTAAACATAACCATTAGTATAGTAAAAATTTCATTTTAGGGGGAAAAAGCAGTCCCACAATCACGCTCATCATTGATTATGTGAAGGCGATTACTTGGATTGCATTGGGCCAAACCCTTGTGTTTGGTGAAATAAATTAATAGGTACTTAATTAATCTAGTTATGTTTATATGCTTGTAATATAGTGGCCTAATATCTATAGCCCAATATTTGTAGCCCGAGTAATGTCATAAATACACATTTTCAGTCATTAAACACATATAAAGAAAACTGTTGTAGTTATTTTTTTATTTATTTTATTGTGACACTTGGGACTGCCGCTCTGAAATGATGATGTCCAGAGATTGGATTGCATTCAGACTAGCATGGTAATGCATGAAGCTACTGCATGCAATGCTACATAAAGAGACCTTGTCCAAAAAGAACTATTCATAGTACTGATGGATTATTGTTCTCTGTCTGTCATTCACTCGATATTGTGTCGATATAGTGACACTAGGGGTTCGATCTTGAGAGCCCCAATCACCTTTGCTTAAAATTGAAAAGGCCAATGAAAATTGGCAAGTGGAATTTGCATGCCACTCTCCACCCCGGACATACAGGTATAAAAGGAGATGGCATGCACCACTCATTCAGATTTTTCTTCGGAGCCGAATGCATGTGTGTTCGTCCTCTCACTCTTTGCTACGCTGCTGGATTCTTACGGCACATATCAGTGGTCACCCTCTCACGTTTGAGTGCTGTGTTTCCCCTGGGCACTTCGGCAGCCTGAGTCTTCAGGTGCTAAAAGAGTATATTAGAAAGAGTATATTTCCTTCTAAAAGAGCTCGCGCAAATGCTTGCCGTCTTTTTAAAGATGTCCTTCCGCGTTTGTGCTACTGGATGTGGCCATTACCTCTCCCCTCCAGATACCCATGAAATCTGCCTCGAGTGTCTGGGCACCAGCACGCTGAGGCGGCTTTCGTGGAAGGGTTATGTTCTCATTGCGAGAACATGCCCATGAGAACGTTGCGATCGCGGCTCACTTCTTCATGAAGCAAGGAGCCACCGCGGCTGCTCCCTAACCCGGTCCGTCCTGGGCTGACGCTCAGCCGGCCGGGTCGGCAAGCACTGCGGGCGATCTGGATGTGGACATGGGAGTGTTTCAGCCGACTCAGCCCCCGCGGACCTCCCATCCCCTAGCACGCTCGTTCTGTCCGGACGAGCTGTCGAGCGATGCAGGCGGTCTGCCTCGGGGCGGGTTTAATGTGTTGTTCGCGGCTCGCGATGAGGATGAGCTTTCGGTCGCGGCATCAGAGGGTGGGCTTCTGCAATCAGAAGTGGATGAATCTTCTGAAAGCAGACTGAGGCAATTAAACACATCCTGCCACGGTGCAATCCGGCTGCCTTTAGGCCACGGAGGTCCCTCACCCCATCTGCTTCTCGCCAGAGCTGTTCCCCTGCAGTGCCGGCCCCGGCTCCTGTACCATCGGAGCCCGCAAGCCGGCCTCAGAGAAAAAGATCCTCCCGTGGGAAGTCGGCTCCACCTGCCCGTCAGTCGGCCCCCAAGAACCTCAGACAGGCTTCGAGGCAGTCCTGACATGGCCTGCCCAGAGATGAGGAGACCGCTACTGACTGGTCTGGCCCGGGACATCTCTCCAGCCCCACCATCACCCCTGGGCCAGCGTGTGGTGAGTATGACATTGCCGAGTGCCCTCTGGGCCTCGGCACCCACATGGTCAATAAAAGAGCAGTTTCCTCATTCCCTGGGCCAGCGCACTCGCAATGGTCAGGCGCTGGAAGTCTTTCCAGTCAATCAGGTGAAGGTGAGTACTTCCCGTTCCCTCGTTCTCCGTCGAGAGACAGCCAGTGAACAGGTAAGTGTGCTGGTCTCTGGGGCCCCTCGCCTGCCCCAGTCACCAGCCACCGTTGCAGGCTTGCAGAGCAGCACGTCCCCCTGGGCTGTCTTCCAGGTGGGGCGCCTGCTCTGCCTTGCCGCAAACCACCCTGCCTGGGCACGGTAAGTCCAGTCGTCCCCCTGGTGCCACTGTCATGGAGGCTAGAGGCCTGGTTAGAGCTCTCCAGCCCCTCATGGTGGATCATCAGGACGATTCGCCTCGGCTATGCGATCCAGTGTTCAATGGCATCCTCTCCACTATGGTTCAGGGCAAGGGTGCTTCCGTCCTTCGGGCAGAAGTTGCCACCCTTCTGGTGAAGGGAGCAATAGAGCCCATCCCCGTAGCCAAGTTGCGCAAGGGCTTCTACAGCCCTTATTTTATCGTGCCCAAGAGAGGGGGAGGGTTGCGCCCAATCTTGGACCTGCGTGCCCTGAACAAGGCCGTACACAGGCTTTCGTTCAGGATGTTAACGCAGCAGTGCATCCTGGCATCAGTACGACATCAGGATTGGTTCGCGTCCATCGACCTGAAGGACGCGTACTTTCACGTATCGATCCTTCCTCGACACAGACCCTTTCTTCGGTCTGCTTTCGAGGGACGAGCATATCAGTACAAGGTCCTCGCCTTTGGTCTGTCCCTGTCCCCTCGTGTCTTTACCAAGGTCGCAGATGCGGCCCTGGTCATGCTAAGGGAGAAGCATACGCATTCTCAATTATCTCAATGACTGGCTAATCCTAGCTCACTCCCGAGATCTGTTGTTTGTACACAGAGTTCTTGTGCTTCAGCACCTCGACCGACTAAGGCTAGCTCTCCCCTGTGCAGAGCATCTCTTTTCTCAGTATGGAGTTGGACTCTGTCGCTCTCAGGGCACTTCTTATGACTGAACGTGCAGAAGGTAGCGGCACCAGTGAAACAATTTCAGAGGCTCCTGGGGCATATGGCATCCTCGGCGCCGGTTCTCCCCCTCGGGTTGATGCGTATGAGACCGCTTTAGCACTGGCTACAGTCTCGAGTCCTGAGGTGGGCATGGCGCCACGGCACCCAGTGTGTGACCATCACGCCACAGTGCCGTCAGACTTTCATCCCTTGGTCGGACCTGGCATTTCTACGGGCAGGTGTTCCCCTAGAGCAGGTCTCAAGGTGCGTCGTGGTGAGGATGGACGCCTCGAACTCGGGCTGGGGCACTGTGTGCAACGGGCAGGCAGTGTCAGGGCTCTGGATGGGGCCCTGACTCCAATGGCACATCAACTGCTTAGAGTTGCTGGCAGTATCACTGGCCCTGAGGAGGCTCCAGCCATTGATTCAGGGCAAGCATGTGTTGGTCCGAACTGACAACACAGCGACCATAGCGTACATAATCCACCAAGGCGGCATATTCGCCCGCCGCCTCCTCCTTTGGAGTCAGCAGACCTTGAAGTCTCTGTGAGCTACTCACCTTCCGGGCACAGACGCGCTCTCATGGCAGGTAATGCTCTGCAGGGAGCGGAGACTCCACCCCCATGTAGTCCATCTGATTTGGGAGAGATTCGGGGAGGCACAGGTAGACCTGTTCACCTCCCAAGACTCCTCTCACTGCCCCCTATGGTACTCCCTGTCCGAGGCCACCCTCGGCACGGATGCCTTGGCGCACAGCTGGCTTCGGGGGCTACGCAAGCATGCGTTTCCTCCTGTAAGCCTCATTGCACAGACTCTGCAAAGTCAGGGAGGACAAGCAGCAAGTCCTGTTCATTGTGCCGTACTGGCCCAACCGGACTTGGTTCTCGGATCTGATGCTCCTGACAGTAGCACCTCCCTGGCGCATTCCCCTGAGGCAGGACCTTCTCACTCAGGGGCAAGGCATGTTCCAGCACCCATGGCCGGACCTCTGAAATCTCCACGTCTGGCTCCTGGATGGGACGTGGAAGACCTAGCAGGCCCATTGGATTGTGGATGCCGTTTCTCTCACATACCAGTCTCAGGACTTGCCGTACCCCTTGGGGGTCTGGGCGCACTCCACTAGAGGTGTTGCATCCTCCAGGGCACTGGTAAGGGGGGGCCTCTCTAGCAGACATATGCAGAGCTGTGGGTTGGGCTACGCCCAATACCTTTGCAAGGTTTTATAACCTACGCATAGACCCAGTTTTGAACCGAGTGTTATGTGGTAACAGCAGGTAGACCGGGCGGCCAGTTGTGTGTACCGCTTGCATTGCGCCTTTCCCCTTTTTCAAAGATGATAATGTGTGCATTTTGTCCACAACAGTTCCTCGTACCGGTGAACTCTGGACGCCTCTTTAATTCTTTAGCACTGTCCGGTGACGAACTCGGCGGAGGAGTAACGCCACCAGGCCCAGTACTCGTGGTATTCCCCTTTTCAGGTGAGCCCGTGTGCTTGGGCTCAGTGCTCCATGCGTGGTGGTTCCCTTTTGGTAATCCCGTATGATGAGTTTCCACTGTTCGGTTTCCCCCTTAGGTGAAACCTGTGTTTCCTCTCATCAAAGCTTTGTCTGTCTCAGCCACTGTGCTGCATACCCTCTCTGTAGATAGGGTCTTCCTGTGGTATCATTCCATATGTGTACTTCCCCGTTGGTAAGTCCATGTGAGGTATGCTCCACATGTTAACCTCTCTCTGGCAGGATGTGGTCTCCGTAGTGCTCTCCTTCCTGGAGAGGGAAGAGCACTTCCCAGCGCTATTCTAGAAAGTGCTCGGCGGGAGATTGCTTAACAGCAAATTAAGAAAAGCACCGCCAGTAGCCTACTTGGGTAAGTGCCTTCTCCCCCCTAACGGGACTAGGGAGACACCTTACCTAACTCGCTGGAAGGTCACGGCATGGTTGAGCGCTCGCTGCGAGGCACGCAGCAGCTTGCCCGTGTCCACTCTTCCATGCCTCGTGACATGGTTCAGCGCCTGCGCGTTTCCTATAGGAACCCCTAGTGTCACTACATCGACACAACGTCGAGTGAGTGACAGACAGTTAACGTCTTGGTTACTGATGTAACCTCTGTTCCCTGATGGAGGGAATGAGACGTTGTGTCCCTCCTGCCACGGCGCTGAGCCCGCCGCTGACATGGCCAGGACTCTCTATCGGAGTGATGCACGTCATCTCCTTTTATACCTGTATGTGCGGGGCGGAAAGTGGCATGCAAATTTCACTCGCCAATTTTCATTGGCCTTTTCTATTTTAAGCAAAGGTGATTGGGGCTCTCAAGATTGAACCCCTAGTGTCACTACATCGACCACTCCATCAGGGAACAGAGGTTACATCAGTAACCGAGACGTTATTTGACAACTAATAATTAACATAAGAGAAATGCAGCCTCTTACAGTTGTTTACGTAAACCTGTGATATTAACAAGATTCAACATAGAGGTCACTGTTGCCCCAAACATTGCAAATTTACAGTTCTATCCTTCTAATTGGTCATTTGTACTCATGACAGAAAAGATCTCATGACCCACAGTGAGGTTTGTGCTTTGGTTGAAAGAATAAAAATGCTGTCACTAATAAAATAATAAATAATATGTATTTTTTCATTATGATTCCATTTCTTCCAAAAAATATTGACTTTGTTATCTCTAATACTCACTTGATACTCACTGTGTTTTAGATTGTTGAAGGTGACATTATGGTGCCTTAGAAGTAGGGATGTTCAAAACTACATAATGTCAAAATCGACTAGCGTATCATTTCAAAGTCCTGCCCTTCGGACTGTCTCTGGCTCCTCGCACAAAGTGCATCGATGCGGCTCTCGCCCCTCTGAAACTGAGCGGCGTGTGCATTTTTAACAACCTCGACAACTGGCTGTTGCTGGCCCAGTCAGAGGCTCTGTTATGCCAGCACAGATACTTATTGCCATTCTACAGTATCTCTCTCAGTTCAAACTGGTGAGAACACTTTTCAAAAAGCACTGGGGTTTATGGCGGTGGCATCCGCCATCATTCCATTAGGTCATTTACACATGAGTCCTCTTCAGTGCTGGCTCAACATGCTTGGTGCCATGGGGGCATACGCATCACTATATCTCACCACTGTATAGCTGCACAGCTGCTCTAGCACCTTGGACAGCTTCTGCCTTTTACCAGTGAGGTGTCATGCTGGGGCAGATTTTCAGATGGAAA
Source organism: Myxocyprinus asiaticus (assembly GCF_019703515.2). Lineage (NCBI taxonomy): Eukaryota > Metazoa > Chordata > Actinopteri > Cypriniformes > Catostomidae > Myxocyprinus > Myxocyprinus asiaticus. Next base: position 1,497,553 of record NC_059375.1, on the reverse strand, counting down.
GTGGTGACTACAGATGCTTCCAACACAGGTTGGGGGGCGGTGTGTGATGGACGCCCAACTTTCGGCACCTGGACAGGTGCGAGGAGAGGTGGCACATCAACTGCCTAGAGCTATCAGCTGGATTCCTAGCCTTGAAGGCTTTTCCGAAATAGTGAACTGTCATGTTCTGTTTGGCTTAGTCAACATGACAGTTGTGGCATATATAAACCGCCAAAGCGGAATTCATTCCCCGCCATTGATGAGACTGACCCGTCACCTTCTCCTGTGGAGTGAGTGTCATCTCCTTTCCTTAAGAGCAACATATGTCCCAGGCTGTCTGCATTACAGTGCGGACCTATTGTCACGCCAAGGGGTGACACCGGCGAATGGAGACTTCATCCTCAGACTGTCCTGAGGATTTCAGAAATATTCGGCAAAGCGGAAATCGATCTGTTTGCTTCAGTGGAGATTGACCACTGTCTCCTCTGGTACTCGAAGTCCCAAGCCCCGCTGGGAGCAGACTCAATGGCCCACAAATGGCCTGCGAAATGCAAATATGTGTTTTCCCCAGTGTGCCTCCTTCACTCTGTCATATTCAAAGTCCGAGAGGACAAGGAAGCGATTCTATTGGTTAAGCTGAAATGACCCAATCAGTCATGGTTTCCAGAAATTATAACGATTTTGGACTGTTTAGAGTGCTTGCTATTGCGTTGGCCAAACATATACTTATGCCCCTCCTTTTAAGTATGGGCTCCCCATCATTTTACACAACTGCCTGCATTCAGGCCTTTGTAATTTCCCATAAAGTCACAAGCACTTTCATTATAAATAAAACTTCCATCACGACTGGGTTCGTGAAGGGGTTAATTCATACTATATGACAATAGTTCATATATCCATTCTGAGTGTTCCCCTCCTGGCCCAACATGAGTAGGGAATTTAATGGATTTAGACTGAACTTGGGTGTGTCGACAATGTAGACAATAGGAACAAAACAATGGTGGCAAAGTATCAAAGTGTATGTGTTTTAAATTATGTTTTCTCTTGGAAATAAGTAACAGTTGTTATTATAGCGCTCAACTTTTTATTCAGTGGTAATTTGTGTTTTAAGAGGATGCATTTAAACAATAAGCAATAAAAGATACCTCTCCTAGGTAGCTGGAATTTGAGTTTTTGAACTAATGAGCAACAGTACATTTTCTTGGTCACCTATGCCCGCAGAGCGCCGCTACCTGGCGCAGACGCCCTAAGCTCCCATCCAAGCCCTGTAGGTTCACGTCGTCCCTGACGGCTAAAGGCTACAGCACTGCTGGCAAACCGCCTCTGCCCTGCACGCCATGGCTCTCCTGCAGGTCCACCAAGCCAAGGCTTTGAAAGAACTGCACGAGGGTAGTTCCGCCCCAGATTTGATGCAGGAACTGCACTCGGCGACCGACCTCGCTCTCTGAGTGACGAAGGTCATGGCACGGTCTCTCGGGCGGACGATGGCCACATTAGTGGTCCAGGAGCGCCACCTTTGGCTCAACCTGGTCGAGGTGGGTGAGGCCGACAAGACACGGTTTCTTGCTGCCCCCATTTCCCAGGCTGGCCTATTCGGCGACACCGTCAAGGCAGCAGACGGAGGCTATCCAGCACATCCTGCCCTGCACGGCTCAAGATCCCGCACCCCGTCTGCTCGTCGCCAAGGGCGTCCCCCTGTGGTGACTGTACTGGCTCCGCCGCAGCCCGCCCCTTCGGCCCGGCCCCGGCATGGAGCCTACAGCAGGAAGCAGGCGCCTAACAGTCAGCCACTAAGAACCCACGGAGGTCGTCAAAGCACCCCTGAGATGGGTGACCCAGGGACGACGAAACCCACTCACCTGGAGCTGGTAAGAAGACCACTCTATCCCCCGGTGGAGGGCCAGGTGGAAAGTCTTTTGTTGCTTTTTTGCCCAAGTGGCTGCGGTACCCAACAGTTCAGCAAAAGAGCAGTTTCCTTCCTCCCTGGGTCACATACCCGGTGTGCACGGTTGTCATCACGACTACCGTCCACGGGTTTTTCCTTGCAGGATTTGCGCTCCAGCGTTGGTCTTCCCGCCCCTGAACGCCCAGCTGTGGCACACAGCCACCCCCCGATGTGGCAGTCTCCATGGGTTATGAGGACAGGCCTCTTCCTCCCCTGTCCCAGGCTGTTCCGGGGGTGGTCACAAGGAGCCAGGTAAGTGCTTCGATGTCCCTAGACTCAGCACGGCCACGATGTGGTGTGGCACCTCGAGCTCCGCCCCGCCATGAGGCCCCACCTGCCTGTATGTCTGAAAACGTTGTCCCCTTGGTCCCCCTTGCGTGGAACTTGGATGCGTGGCTTGCGCTTTCCAATCTGTCGCGATGGCTGATCCGGACCGTCCGACTCGGCTACATGATTCAGTTCGCCAGGCGCCCGCCCAGGTTCAGCGGTATCCATTTCACCTTGGTCAAGGACGAAAACGCTGCTACCTTGCACAAGGAGATCGCTACCCTCCTCCGGAAGGGCACGATAGAACCTGTCCCTCTGGCCGAGATGAAGAAGGGGTTTTACAGCCCCTACTTCATCATACCGAAAAAAGTTGGTGGGTTGCGGTCAATCTTGGACCTGCGAGTACTGAACCGGGCCTTACACAGACTCCCGTTCAAGATGCTGATGCAAAAACGCATTCTGGCGAGCGTCCGGCATCAAGATTGGTTTGCGGCAGTAGACCTGAAGGATGTGTACTTCCACGTCTCGATCCTTGGGCGAGGTGTGGTCTCCGCTGTGTCTTCCCCTTGGGAGGGACACCCCCCGACTAGACCTGGCGGCCCAGTCGGATAATCCCCCTTCTTTTTTAGGGAGTGGAAAAAAAGAAGGGGAAAAGAGGCCACGACTGGGTTAGCCTGTCTCTGTCTTTTGGGTAGTCGACTTGAACCGCCAGTTCACGTAACACAGTTCAGCCAGATGTGGCGTTTCGTATAGGGACCCCTAGTATCACTACATCGACACAATGGCGAGTGAGTGACAGATAGGGAACGTCCTGGTTACTTGGGTAACCTCCGTCCCTGATGGAGGGAACGAGACGATAGTGTCCCTCCTGCCACAACGCTGAACTACCCGCTGAAATGGCCAGACCTTGTCTCGGCTCCTCAGCATAAAACCTGAATGAGTGGTTGCATACCAGCTCCTTTTATACCCGGATGTCCGGGGGAGTGGCATGCAAATGCCACTCGCCAATTTTCATTGGCCTTTTATCAAAGACCAGAGGTGTCTCGGGCTCCCAGGAGTGACCCCTAGTGTCACTACATCGACACAACATTGAGTGAGTGACAGATAGGGAACTAAAATTATCAATTTAACTACATTTAGAAGAATCTCAGCATCAAGATAGTTTTGCTTTTCCAGGAACTTTTTATGCTCTTCATTGCAATGAGTAGCAGTGTGGCATTTCAAAATATTCCATTGTTGTTTTTTGTCACATTGTATTACGCCCACATCTTTACAGCAAAACGATATGTGGTTAATCAAATGCATTTTTCTAAAATGTCTATCGTTCATCTGTAGCGTTGGGAAGTTTTTCAGTTTAATGAATCGATTTGTTTAGGTTGAAAAAGTGATTCCCTGCACAGATGTCCGTGCACAGCATTTTAGATGTTTTTGTTTTTTGTTTTTTTTGTGTGCAAAAAAAAATAATATTTAAATGTTTCTGTTGATCACTGTGTTTTTGACTACATTTTTTTATAATTAAAATTTTTTATTAAATCATACAATAACAATGAAATGTAAACACACACACACACACACACACATATATATATATATATATATATATATATATATATATATATAGACATACATATACAAACATAAATACATACATATATATACACATACATACATACACACACATAATAATCATACTAACTATATTACACTACTCTCAAAAACTCCAAATACCTGCCCCATTTCCGTATAAACATATCCAAGCCACCCTGTCTTCCCGATGACACCTCCTCATAAGCTGCCACCCTCCCCACCTCTGTGCACCACTCCGGATATGGGTGTGCACCAGCTGACCTCCAACCCCTCAAAATAACCTGCCTGGCAATCATCACACAGGTCAGAACCCAGTTCTCTATATGGCCATCCCCCACATCGATGACTGCCCCATCGCCCAGAACACAAAGTCAGGGGCAAAACGAAACCTGAGTGCCCACCACGTCGCACACAAAATTCTGAAACTTTGACCAGAATTTCTGGATCTTGACACACCACCAAAAAACATGGGCCATGTCTCCATCCTCCGATTGGCATCTCCAGCAGGTGGGTGTGTCTAAGACCAAGCCTATATAGTCTAGAGGGGGTCCAATAAAATCTATGCAAAATTTTGAATTGTATATGACGCACCCTTGCATCTCTAGATGCAATCTTAACGTTTTTAAGAATCTTAGCCCACACTCCTTCCTCCAATGCCAAGTTGAAATCTTTCTCCCATACTCTCTTGAGAGAAGTTAAGGCTCCGTCCCCCATACTCTGAATTAACAGGGAGTAGTACACTGATGCCTCATGACCTTTTCCAAAAGCCGCAATCACCTCTCCCAAAGCATCTGCCTCCTTAGGGGGGCGTGTGCTACTCCCAAAAATAGTACAAAGCAGGTGGCGCAGTTGTAAATACATATAAAACTGAGGTCTGGGGATCCCAAAATGTTGGACCAAGTTTTCAAACGATCTCAACACTCCACTTTCATGTAGGTCACCGAGTGTAGCAACCCCACTCACAATCCACTCTGGCCAGCAGAAAGGGGACTTGCCAATACACAATCTTGGGTTCTGCCATATACTTGAGGCAACATTTAAATGTGTCCAATTTAAACAATCTGGACATTTTAGTCCATACCGAGTGTAAATGCGAAATAACGGGGTGTAACTTAACTTTTCAGATTAGTTTGATAGAGATGCTTTGTAATGGTGAAATAGGGGCAAGAACTGCCTGTTCAATAACAAACCAGGGAGGGGCTTTCTCAGGTGGAAGTGACCAATGAGCCAAATGTCTGAGACTGAACGCATAGTAATAAAACAAAATCTTGGGTAGGCCTAGCCCACCTTTGTCTATCGGCCTATGCAACTTATTGAAATGTAATCTGGGACGTTTACCATTCCAAATAAAGGACTTCACTATGCTATCAAATTGCTTGAAATAAGAGAGGGGGACATCTATAGGGAGAGATTGTAGCAGGTAGTTACATTTTGGAATACAATTCATTTTAATAACATTAACCTTCCCAATCATCGATAAATGTAATGAAGCCCACCTGCCCACATCGCTCGAAAACCTTTTTATTAAAGGGTCAAAACTAACACTAAATCAGACAAATTTGCTGGGAATAAAATCCCCAAATACTTAATGCCCTGTTTGGGCCACTAGAATGTTTTTGACTAAATTAAAATAATAATAATAATAATAATAATAATAATAATAATAATAATATATATATATATATATATATATATATATATATATATATATATATATATATTATTATTATTATTATTATTTATTTTTTTTGTAAATGTGTCTGTTCAAGTTCAGTGCTGTCACCCTAATTTAGATCCTTTATGTTTTTGTGACAGATCTCTAATTAAATTCCATTTCTTATTCAAATATTTAATTAATTCATGAAATATTTTAATAATTATATATTTAAAAAGATATTACCCCCTTAAACAGCATCAATGTAGTTAGCTAATTGTAGTTTGTAGTGTAGCTACAGTATTTTTCTCTTTTTTTGCTTTTGTTTTTTTGTGGAAAATAAAATGAGACGATAAAAGAAAATATGGCAAAAGGAAATGTTGTTCATGATCTAATGCTCTCTCATTGTTTGAAGCATATCACTGTTGCATCGCTCATACTACAAGTTTGTGTGCCGATAATATAAAACAAACTTCAGATTTTTTGAGTATTTACTCAGCCTTATGTTGTTTTTAACCTGTATAAGCACAACTGCAACTGCAACTTAAACCATTATAAAAAAAATAAATAAAAAAAAGCACAACTGCAATAGGAGATATATATGCAGCCCTTGTCCATATACGGTAGGACAGTTCACAGTAACCACGAAAAAGAATCAAAAAGGACTAAAAACACCATTAACCCTTAAACACATACTTCTAGTCTTTAAGAGACCCGGAACCCCATTCCACCCCCTGTACCTCATCCATTTTTTTAGAGTTGTGCCCACACCACTTTAGTACTCCTCAATCTATCTCTTATAAATAGTGTAACACAAACAAATGTCAAAATTGCAACAATTTTTTTTAATTTTTATTTTTTTATAATGGTTTAATTACCAGAAGTGCATAGGGTCTTTAGAGACACGAGGTATGTAAGAGTTTTTTATGATTATTTCATATCTATTTAAATTTACTATCACAGGATATCTATTTCTTTGTTTATTACAAGAGAAGTCTGCAAATATGCGCATATCTTGTTTGAACAGATGTAATACCCAACCTCACACAACTTGAGCAGATCCAGCATCCTTTGGAATGCTCATTTATTTACCTTTAAAGCACAAATTCTATCAGCCTCTCCTCAACAGTTCCCTGTAACTTTTCTAATGCTAAAAGACAAATATCAATAAAACTTATAGTATATATCATCTGCAAATATGCAGATATCTCGTTTAAACAGATGTAAGTCACGAACCTCACGAAAATCCAACGTTTTCTTCCCGTCCAGCACTCATCTAATATCTTCCTCTGAAGCGTGTTTTCTCTCAGCCAGAATCAAAAACTTCAGGATCAGGATCAAAAGTTCCTCTGATTCACAAATCATAATGGTCAGTTCATGACAATCCAAGCAGGCGATCCAGGCCATTTAAATTCTCAGGAGATTGCTGCTCGCACTGGATCCGCACGAGCTCGTGAGTGCAAATTAAAATTAAAAGCTCTTCACATGTGCATTAAGTAAATGTCTTCTTCACTATGCACTGTTTGTACAATTGGTTAGATTCAGTATTTTTTGATAAAATGCAATTGCTAACGTGGACATGCCATCAATGGTTTCTGGACTACTGTGTGTACTGTTATTTCCTTCTTCCTTATATATTAACAATTTCTTCATATGCAAATAAATTACTAAAATTTGATGACTAAACAGAAATCAGAAGAAACTGTTATCTACCATTTAAAATACAATATACGTTTTTAGATTCTTTTTTTTTTTTACAAAGTAAAATTTTTACATGAAATTGAGTAAATATAATGCTTAATAAGAGTTTATTAATTTCTTTAGCAATTTTATGTTTGTTATTTACTATATTAAATTGTGTGATATATCGGCATTGTATTGGCCTATCGGCCACCCTGCTCTCTGGATATCGGCATCAGCCATTAAAAAACCCATACCGGTCGATCACTAGATATGACTATTGTCATTTGGGTGTACTACTGAAATAATGTAAGTTGTTCATCTATTTAGACCAAATAAGTGCCTGAGAAAATACTTGTGTAGATTATGCGTAGCTCAGTAAGTCTTTAACAGTCAGTTGCATCTCATGACATTTCAGTATGAAAATAATTAATCCTGTTCTAGATTTGTCCTGATTTGTTGCATTATCTCTTTGATTTATGACAAATAAAACATCAAAATATATTTTATTATTTTCTAATTGTCTTGAAAATGTGACATTATTTGGGCAATTTGTACATCCATTGTACACATTTTGTACACATTTTGATAGATATAAGTGCCGGGTCTGTAAAGACCCGATTATGTAAAAGTGTTTTGGAAAATACCATGTATTTAGAATCAGAATCAGAATGAGCTTTATTGCCAAGTATACTTACACATACAAGGAATTTGTCTTGGTGACAGGAGCTTCCAGTGTACAACAATACAAAAACAATACAAAAACAGCAGCAAGACATAGATAATAATAAAAAATAAAACTAATTATACACATACGTACAGACACACACATACATACATACACACATACACATGGATAGTGCAAATCTAATACAATCTGTTATGTACAGTGCAAATGTTTTTTTTTTTTTTTCAGAGGAATGAAATGACAGAAGAGGTTGGATGTGTTGGATAAATATAAGAAAGACTAAACTGTGTATTGCACATAGTTATTGCTCAATGGGGCAGTTTAACTGTTCATGAGATGGATAGCCTGAGGGAAAAAAAAACTGTTCCTGTGCCTGACGGTTCTGGTGCTCAAAGCTCTGAAGCGTCGGCCAGAAGGCAACAGTTCAAAAAGGTAGTGGGCAGGGTGAGTGGGGTCCAGAGTGATTTTTCCAGCCTTTTTCCTCACTCTGGAAGTGTACAGTTCTTGAAGGGGGGGCAGGGGGCAACCAATAATCCTCTCAGCAGGTTTTTATTTAAGGGTTAAAAGTACAATAAAAAGTAATATATACAACTTACAGGTGCATCTCAATAAATTAGAATGTCTTGGAAAAGTTCATTTATTTCAGTAATTCAACTCAAATTGTGAAACTCGTGTATTAAATAAATTCAATGCACACAGACTGAAGTAGTTTAAGTCTTTGGTTCTTTTAATTGTGATGATTTTGGCTCACATTTAACAAAAACCCACCAATTCACTATCTCAAAAAATTAGAATATGGTGACATGCCAATCAGCTAATCAACTCAAAACACCTGCAAAGGTTTCCTGAGCCTTCAAAATGGTCTCTCAGTTTGGTTCACTAGGCTACACAACCATGGGAAAGACTGCTGATCTGACAGTTGTCCAGAAGACAATCACTGACACCCTTCACAAGGAGGGTAAGCCACAAACATTCATTGCTAAAGAAGCTGGCTGTTCACAGAGTGCTGTATCCAAGCATGTTAACAGAAAGTTGAGTGGAAGAAAAAAGTGTGGAAGAAAAAGATGCACAACCAACCGAAAGAATCGCAGCCTTATGATTGTCAAGCAAAATCGATTCAAGAATTTGGGTGAACTTCACAAGGAATGGACTGAGGCTGGGGTCAAGGCATCAAGAGCCACCACACACAGACATGTCAAGGAATTTGGCTACAGTTGTCGTATTCCTCTTGTTAAGCCACTCCTGAACCACAGACAACGTCAAAGACGTCTTACCTGGGCTAAGGAGAAGAAGAACTGGACTGTTGCCCAGTGGTCCAAAGTCCTCTTTTCAGATGAGAGCAAGTTTTGTATTTCATTTGGAAACCAAGGTCCTAGAGTCTGGAGGAAGGGTGGAGAAGCTCATAGCCCAAGTTGCTTGAAGTCCAGTGTTAAGTTTCCACAGTCTGTGATGATTTGGGGTGCAATGTCATCTGCTGGTGTTGGTCCATTGTGTTTTTTGAAAACCAAAGTCACTGCACCCATTTACCAAGAAATTTTGGAGCACTTCATGCTTCCTTCTGCTGACCAGCTTTTTAAAGATGCTGATTTCATTTTCCAGCAGGATTTCGCACCTGCCCACACTGCCAAAAGCACCAAAAGTTGGTTAAATGACCATGGTGTTGGTGCGCTTGACTGGCCAGTAAACTCACCAGACCTGAACCCCATAGAGAATCTATGGGGTATTGTCAAGAGGAAAATGAGAAACAAGAGACCAAAAAATGCAGATGAGCTGAAGGCCACTGTCAAAGAAACCTGGGCTTCCATACCACCTCAGCAGTGCCACAAACTGATCACCTCCATGCCACGCCGAATTGAGGCAGTAATTAAAGCAAAAGGAGCCCCTACCAAGTATTGAGTACATATACAGTAAATGAACATACTTTCCAGAAGGCCAACAATTTACTAAAAATGTTTTTTTTTTGGTCTTATGATGTATTCTAATTTGTTGAGATAGTGAATTGGTGGGTTTTTGTTAAATGTGAGCCAAAATCATCACAATTAAAAGAACCAAAGACTTAAACTACTTCAGTCTGTGTGCACTGAATTTATTTAATACACGAGTTTCACAATTTGAGTTGAATTACTGAAATAAATGAACTTTTCCACAACATTCTAATTTATTGAGATGCACCTGTATATATTTCAAGTCTTCTAAAGCCCATATGATACAGTAGCTTTGTGTGAGGAACAGACCTACATTTTGTTATTCACTGATCATTTTCCACTCCACCAAAGTAATGAAATCTCATTTATACCCACATTAAGATTTGCATCAGAGGTGACATCAATAATGCCAAAAATGCTGTTTTTTTTATTTATTTTATTTTTTTATGTGATGTGTAGAAATGAACATGGTGAGCCAGTTCTAATTGGTGAAAGTGCGAATGAGTGGTGTTTTCCAAAATGCATTTCTGCACCCTTAAAGGGGATTTCGGGAAGGGGAATCCACTTTTTACAAAGGGCCCATTCACAAGACTTTTAGCAAAGATTACATTAAAACTGGAATGCCATGCTCCCTTCAGAGTGCCCACATCAAGAGCTCTGTCCTTCGTAGTGAGTAGGGCATAGGAATGATCACTTTTGATTGGAATTCGCCCAAGATTTAAAAGTTATGGTGGAGGGGAAGGTATTTTTGTGAACGACTTAAAAGGGAAAGTTCACCCAAAACTGAAAATTCAGTCATTATTTACTCACACTTGTGTTGTTCTAAGACAATATAACTTTTTATTTTTCAGTACACAAAAAGAAGAAATTGTGAAAATTTTTTTTTTTTTTTCAATAGCAGTGGATGGTGACTACCACTTCAAGCTTCAAAACGATACAAAAGTATAATTCAGAAATCTAATAAATTATTCCATGTGACTCAGGCCTTGTTCTGAAGGAATACAATAAGTTTTGGTGAGAAACAAACTGAAATCAAAATTATTATTTAGTGAAATTTTTGTATGACAGTTGCTCCCCTGTGCGTGTTCATGAGAGTGCACGAGAGCAGCATTTCATGCTGTTCCCGCTCACAAGATGGACTGTTCAAGCAGGAAACTGCTTTGTTTTGCTAAAACCAGACCACCACAGAGATGTTAATAACAGAAAACACAACAGCTGCACACAAACCAGAGAACACAACATACTAAACATGTCTGAAGTTTGAAGGTGAAGAAGAGATGCATTTCTATGACCATTATTTGTATGAACTGGAGTATCGTAGTGGGTGAATTATCCCTTTAAAAGTGTGGTCTCTCCACACAATTCTATCATATGACTTCAGAACGCTTGACAGCAAAATCTGAGACAAAATCATGTAGTTTGAGGGCAAACTTAATTGTGAAACAGAATTGTAGGATACAAAGTTAGCATGCTGACAAAAAAGACAGGTTGAAAAACCTGAGAGAAGGGATACTGAGCATGTAATGACAGCACATCATTGTCTTGCACTGCGGCCGGTCTCTGAAGCGATCCCACAGCCCCTTTTCAATTCAAATCATACCAGCTCTGCCTTTCAAAAAACATCCCCCTCTCCCAGCTCGCTGCTGGCAGGCTTCAATCATACACTTCAAATAGCACTCGCTGTCAGTCGCAGAAACACATCCTGTCCAGCCGTAGCTCAGAGGCACCCATACCCACATGTGAGGTGACGGGACACATAAATTATTCCACGAGACGGAGGATTTGAAAACAAAAGGGATAAAGGCCATTTTAGAGCAAGTGTCCACTAACAGCAAAGTATTATAGAGATGTTTCGCATCCTGTTACAGATAGGGAAAAATATAATTTCACTCTATTTAAAAAAATAAATCTGGCACAGGTGATTTATTATGATACAATTAGGGCTATCAATCGCTTACCATTTTAAATTGAATTAATTTCATGACATGCCAATTAATTAATCAAATTTATCACAATGAACAATTATAACACTACATTTTTTGTGACTGAGTCAAATAAAAAATAGTTTTAACTGTGCAAATTGTGTCTGGTCTGGAGATCCCTGCATTCTGTTGTTCTTCATCCAGCTGTCAAGAATGTGTCCTGTGTGAGTGTAACATAGGTGAAGAGATGCTTAGCAATGACAGGCAGATGAAAAGTTGATGATGTGTGATGAACCCAAGTGCAGTTTTATTTACAAACATGATATCCATAAACCCTAACTACAAACGTGAATTAAACATAAACATGAACATGACAACATAAACTTGGCTCGGCAATAACTAGACATGGCTTGACATAAACTTGACTATGACATAAACTTGACTCTCCAACACAGTTATATACAAACAATACCTGTGGAAATACATGAACATGGGAGAACACATGACAAGGATAACCAATAAACACAAAGAACTCTAAACAAGATAACAAGACAATCAACCAATGAAAACAAGACACATGAACATGGAGGGAAACATGAAATCACATGACAAGGGAACCACATGACATGAAACAGGAACTAGAATTTAAAAATATACGAGACATGAAAAACATGTACCAACAAAATACACATGACATATCCCCCCCACTAATGGGCGGCTCCTGTGGCCCCAACACATGAACAAAACACTTTAAACATGGCATAAATTCAAAGTTCTGTATGGAGCTTGGGGGGGGGGGTCTTAAAGCATGGCTAGGCAAGACATGGTGTGGCCTGGCAGAGCCATTGGAAAGTGGGGCCCTGATAGGCTCAAGGGGCGGAGCCGTGGAAGGCGGGGCCGTGAGAGACTTGAGGGGTAACACCAGGGAACTTGGTGCCCAGAGAGTAGCCGACGGCTCGAAGGACCATGGTGGAGCCGGAGGGTCGGAGAACCGAGGTAGCGCCCAAGGCTCGGAGGACTGAGGTGGATCTGGGGGATCGGAGGACAGAGGCAGAGCCGGTGGGACTGAGGACCAAGGCATAGCCGTAGAAATGGAGGTCCCTGGTGGAGCTGAAGGATCGGAGAGACGAGGCAAAGCCAGAGGATCGGAGAGCCAAGGTGAAGCCAGGTGACCGACAGACCAAGGAGGAGCTGGAGGGACAAGGGACCCCGGTAAAGTTAACAGGCTGAAGGACCGCAGTGGAGCCGAGGGAACGTAAAGCTGAGGTGATGTCGAGGGACCAGGGCTCGGAGGGTCTAGGCAGGGTCAGAGGGTCAAAAGTTCCCCTTGCCTGATCAGGAGAACTAAGGGTGGGCACAAGGGCGGGAACCAAATCCAGCTCAAATAGCCCAGTGAGAGATGGCTCTGGAATGAGTGAGGCCTGCAACGCTGGTTCATTGGCCAGAGATGAGCCTGAGACCTTGCATGGAGCAGACTGAAGCTTGGGTATGATGTGGAATGGAGCACACTCAGGCGTGGCTGTGACGTGGCATGGAGCAGACTCAGGCGTAGCTGTGACGTGGCATGGAGCAGACTCGGGCGTGGCTGTGACGTGGCATGGAGCAGGCTGAGACGTTGCTGTGACGTGGCATGGAGCAGGCTGAGACGTTGCTGTGACGTGGCATGGAGCAGGCTGAGGCGTTGCTGTGACGTGGCATGGAGCAGGCTGAGGCGTTGCTGTGACGTGGCATGGAGCAGGCTGAGGCGTTGCTGTGACGTGGCATGGAGCAGGCTGAGGCATTGCTGTGACATGGCATGAAGCAGGCTGAGGCATTGCTGTGACATGGTATGAAGTAGGCTGAAGCGTGGCTGTGACATGGCATGAGACGCTTAGCAATGACAGGCAGACAAAGAAGACGATGATGTGTGATGAACCCAAGTGCAGTTTTATTTACAAACATGATATCCATAAACCCTAACTACAAACGTGAATTAAACATAAACATGAACTTGACATAACATGAACTTGGCTTGGCAATAACTAGACTTGGCTTGACGTAAACTTGACTATGACATAAACTTGACTCTCCAACAAAGTTACATACAAACAATAAAAGACATGAAAAACATGAACCAACAAAATACACATGACAGTGAGTGGCACTGCTGGTGAGGTGTGTTGAGGTGTGCTGACTTGCCCCCTGCTGACACTCCTCGTAAAAACACAAAGTTACTTGTACTTCAAGCTTGCGCCACTGGTAAGAAACAAAAATTTGTATTATGGAATTTAAGTTTTATTTATTAAATAATTAATTGCATTTAAATTGACAGTCCTTGATATAATGCAGTGTTTGTGTTTTTATTAAGAAAGAATATACAGCTACAAATTCCTTCTTTCACCCAGCCATAACAGAGTTCAAACACTCCAACTTCAATCTTTTCAATGCAAAACATTTCCAACATAAGTGCAAGGGCTTGATGGTGCCATGTCTATTATGTGAATCAAAGTAGTGTGTCAAAATGCCCTGTCAATGAGATCATGACCAAAGTCTTATTTTTAAAGTCTGATTCAAAAGACAGTTTGTATCTGTTTTGGCTTATATCCAAGATCCCACTGGAGTCTTGGCGTACAATCTGACAGGAAAAAAAACAGCATTTTTACCATTTTATATAATTGCGCAACCATTTCAACTAGTGGGTGAAATGTTTCTGAATCCAGAACTTCATGTGTAAATCCTTATGGAGCATCTATAGAACATCATGTTAACAGGTGATAAGAATGCTCTCTGGTGGGTGTGTCTTTATGACATCTTTTTTCTGTCCATAGACTGCTGGGTGCATTTCACTGCATGAAGCCTCAGACTGCAGCCAGAGCAGCCCGATAGTGAGCTGTGATGTTCAAAAACTCGGCTTACGAGCAGCTTCAAATAACTTTTCTTTTGAGCTTAAGCAAGTAATGAGAGGCAGGGTCACAGATTGAGCAAGGGCAGATATATATGGGGGCAGGAGGAAGGGTAGCAAAATCAGGACTGAAAACATTGTAAAATCAGGCATAATATGTCAGCAAGCCTTTTACACACACTAAACAGTTGTGCTGGATTTCAGCACAAAAACATGTGTCTAAAGCCCTGTTTGGATGGGATTAGTTTTATATGGGGAACATAGGATAATGTAATTGTAGCAAAACAGGAAGGGAAGGAGGACACAGGGAACCGTGTTTCTTCAGTCTCAGGTAAGGCTTTTTAATTGTCAACTTTCTGAGCTTACAGCTTCACAATAACTCAATAGTTTCACAATAACTCAGTAGCTTCACAATAACACATCAACTACTCAACGGGACTCTAGATCTCTGGCTCTCTCTCCTCCTTGTCAGTGGTGTGGTCCTTTTATACCACTCTCCCCAAGCTCACTACAACTAGAAACATGTGTTAATCATAATCTGGCTCAGGTGTATGCACACTTACCGCTTTCTCTCTCTCCGGGCGGATGCTCGACCACGCCCCCGCTGCCACAGTAATAATTACCAGAGATTCTACTTGATTTTAATCCCTTGCGAAGCTGGCAAATAATTAATTTTCTGAACTTTTATTGGACTGCGCATTCTTGCACAGGAAAAAATTACTGCGTCTTTAACATTTTATAAAACGCCTGGTATTTGCACCTGTTTTAAGTAGGGTTGCCTACTTTTTGTCATGAGAATATGGGACGCTTGATTATTTTGAGTGCTTCAATATGGGACGTCCCACCATCAGACAGGCAGGGGGTCCCTCCTCGACTGCCTTGCCGCTAAAAGGCACTCAGAAACTAGGAGTGTCAATAGATTCAAATACTTAATCACAATTAATTCATAATTCCAGAAGTTTCAGGAAAAGTCCATTTATAAGTTGTTGGCATGCATCTTGATTTTTAGCATTTTTTGAACATTTAAAATAAGTTATTTTAATCAGCTTATTTTAAATCATTTTAAGTCATTTTAAAATCAAATCACTTTTATTGTCACTCAACCATATACACAAGTGCAATAGTGGGTGAAAATCTTGGGTGCCATTCTGAGCAACATAGCAGCCATGACAGTGATGAGACATATACCAATTTACAATAAACATCAGATTTACACAACACAATTTGCATATCTAATATACACATAATTACACACAACACAATATACAAATAATAACATACAATGTACAGTATACAATACACACAATATAGAATACACAGTATACAATAAAAATAGTATATAAAGTATATATAAAATATACAGTAGGTTGTATTGTACTGTACTGACATTCAGGCTGTCGGTTGATAGTCAGTTGCCAGTGTGTTGTTATGAGAGAATATAATTTTATAATAATAATAAGATTAATAAAGGGTTAGGGGTAGCAGTGAGAGCAGTCCATGGCTTGGGTGGCTGGAGTCTCTGATGATCCTCCGAGCTTTTTTCACACACCGCCTGGTATATATGTCCTGGAGGGAGGGAATCTCACCTCCGATGATGTGTCTGGCAGTTCGCACCACCCTTTGCAGTGCTTTGCAGTTGTGGGCTGTGCTATTGCCGTACCAGGCGGAGATGCAGCCAGTCAGGATGCTCTCTACAGTGCTGGTGTAGAACCGTGTGAGGATGTGGTGGTTCATTCCAAACTTCCTCAGCCGTCTTAGGAAGAAGAGGCGCTGATGAGCCTTCTTCACAACAGCCTCAGTGTGGATGGACCATGTGAGTTCCTCAGTGATGTGGACACCGAGGAACTTGAAGCTGCTGACTCTCTCCACCTGTGCTCCATTGATGGTGATGGGACTGTGTTCTCTGTCTTTTCTCCTGAAGTCCACCACAAGCTCCTTTGTCTTGCTGTACAGCCCTCTTGGAAGTTTACTGAGGCCCCCTAGTGTGTCCCGGTCTCCTGGTTGAGAACCACTGCTGTACGGGGCATCTTAATTTCGACCAAAATATGGGATATCCTAGTTAATATGGGACAGTTGGCAACCCTAGTTTTAAGTATGGAAGCACTCCTGGGAGCTGTTTTTTTTTTAAACCTTGTTCCTGAAGTTCATCGTGTGGTAGTATCATGTAGAGACACAGGGGCTCAATATGAAACACAGGAAGATGCAATATGACAACATCAAGAAAACACAAACCACTTATCAGAGGATTAAGGCTTGTAGCAACTTTAGGTAAGATTTATTATGCAGTAACTTGCCTAGCCTAGCATATGCATCTCCCAATGCATTAATGACCCATAATGCTAATATTTAATAACCCAATTGCGGCAAAAGTAATCTAAAATGTAATTAAAATGTAAACCTCACTTAGTTATTGAAATAATTTACCGTGGTAACTATAGTTTCCACCAAAAATACCAAACAATTACTGTAACTACTGTAAAGTTATAATTAGGGCTGTCAGTCGATTACATTTTTAATCAGATTAATTGCATGATTTGCCGATTAATTAACTGAATTAATCGCATATTAATATTTACTGAGGAAGACCTCCAAAATAAAGATAATATAGTATATGGTAATTATTATAAATATAATATGTAATAAAAATACATTACATTATAGACATATATTTTAGCATCAGACAAGCATTTAGACACTACAAAAAGTTGCTTTAAAAGTCAAAATACAGTTTGTTTTATTTCCATATTATTAAACCTTATTAAACAAGCCTGAATCACCCGATGTTAGAAATATTCCTTATAACAGAATTTACATATGGGTCAAATGCAAGATTCATTGCGTTCAGTTTTTTAAAGTGCTATTTTTCATATAATTAAACACACTAAATTAACGCGTTAAATCGACAGCCCTAGTTATAATACATTAATATGGGACCTCCTTCAAACAGTGTTAGGTTTCAGAATATTTGGGATATCTATTCAGAATATCTTTTCCGATTAACACTTTTTACTGATTCACACATTTGAAACAGAAAAGCAAAACATATATTCATAAAATCAAGTATAACCCCCATTATTCTCTTTCCCCCCTCCCAATCCCACCCTGACCCTCAAGAAATATCCCTGTGGTCACAACTTGAGTTACAGACAAAAAATATATAAAAATAATAATAATCACACACATTTAAAATTGCACTTCTCTCTCCACTGCCCCTCCCTGAGAGTCCTCCAAAAAGGCCAAATTGCAGCCCCATTTTTATTTAACGAATCTAAGTTGCTTAGCCTTCTATATGATATCTCCTCGAATGCCGCTACCCTGCCCATCTCTGTGCACCACTCTTGAAATGAGGGCGCTCCAGCCGACTTCCATCCCCTAAGAATGATCTGTCTGCCGATCATAACACTGGCTAGGACCCAATTTTTTATGCATTTATCCCCTACATTAATGACCGCCTCGCCTAAAATTCAGAGTCTGGAGCAAAATGAAATTTGAGTGCCTAATACGTCACACATAAAACTCTGAACCCTCAACCAAAATTCCTGGACCTTAACACACCACCAAAAAACATGTGTTGTGTCACCATCTTCTGACTGGCATCGCCAGCAGGTGGGTGTGTCTTTAAGACCAAGCCTGTACAATTTAGAGGGGGTCCAATAGAACCGATGTAAAATCTTGAATTGTATAAGGCGCTGTAGGGCTTTACTGGTTGTTTAGATCAGTGTTACTATCAGAAATAATTGATAATTATTTCTTTAGTTATTAATTAATATTTAAATTAATTCATTGAATCTAACTCATTAAAACCTCATACGGGGCTCCAGTAAATGTAGTGCGCTACGTTTAGGAGCGGGTTTGGTTATTAGCAATAATTAATAATTATCAAAGATAATCATTAATTATTAAAATCAATAGAACATTGATGAGAATCAATGTTAGCTTTTTCCTAATCCTTTAAATCAACAATGATCAAAGATAATCACTAATCATTAACATCGATGAAACATTAATTAAAATTAACACTAGCTTATTGATCATTCAATTTCAACAATAATCAAAGATAATTATCAATTATCAAAAATCAATAGAATATTAATAAGGATTAATATTGACAGGGCACCACCCTGGAATCAGGGACTAATAACCAGATAGTATAACAGTCTCAATATTAGATTGTTTTCTCAGGAAAATCGACATCTGAAGAATATGGATTTTCGGGGAAAAAACAATGAATGAAGGCTTGAATCCAAGCACTGACATCCCGTCATCATGACACAGGCGTATGCAAAACAAACCAAAACACTTCTCTTTGTAATATAACAAAGTTTATTTATGCAGTAATATCAATTAATAATCAATACAATGCAGTCAATAAACTTTCGACTTACAACTACAAACTAAACAGTGATATGATTAGATATGGAAATCAAAATAATCCTATAACACATAAGGTGTGTGTGTGTGTGTGTGTGTGTGTGTGTGTAAGGAGGGACGCGCACAAAATGGTGGACGTGACTCTCGTGGAGAGTATGTCACGCAAGACTTCCGACCAGAGAATATGGCCGCGAATGTGGGTGGAGAGAAACCAGTCAATGGTGTCTACCAGTTTACCGTGTGTATCTGCTTGTACGAAAGCTGAGCTTTATCACGAAGCTATCTACTAGCCAAAAATGTGTGCGAGAATGTTTTTGAGGGGTCGTGTGTGTGTGTGTGTGTGTGTGTGTGTGTGGTTAGTACGAGAGAGAGAGAGAATTAAGTGATGGCCCCAAAGCCGGTTTCGCGATTGTGGGAGAGAAAGCATCTGTTAGTTTATCACTCAGAGACGCTGTGGACGGCTCGTAAACCGTCCCGCGGTCTTTGATTCTTTAATGGATAAACTCAGTGTGCCGGTCTCACCCGCAATGGCGGAAATGCACAACAGTCCAATGTGGTTGGACTACAATACAGCGAATCTCATTCGTGATAATTAATACCCTGAGTATTAATCGCCGTGAGCGGACACGGCGGTCCGTAAACTGTACAAGCAATAACCTTGATACACAAGAATAGTACACTATAATATTCTATCTCTGCCCAGACGTAATCCTCTTACTTGAATCGCATGAGGATGCAGAATGTGTGTTCATCCGTCCTTTAACTCCGACTCGATTCCTCGAGGCTCGGGTGATGACGGGAGGCCGTTTCCTCGCTCTGTCGGCGGGCGGTACGGCTGCTGATTCTCGCTGGCTGGCGGAGAAATCAGCGACGTCGACTTGATTGAAGTTTCTCTCTTCACTTCTGCAGGCAAACGGATGAAGATGCGGATTGCTCAGTGGTCTCCTTCGGATCCGTTAGAGTGTTCGGTGGAACACAGAGTAATCCCAACTCGTCCAGCGAGATGGAGATTGTATGGCCACAGTTTCAAGTCGTACGTTACTTCCTTGTACCACAAGGCTACACCTGAGAGCAGCGATGAGCTGCATCTACACACGGCAAACAAAGTTGCTGGAAGCAAATCCCGGAAGCATTTCAGAGGTATTTCGTCTCCTGATGATGTCATGGTTGAGGGACGTTCTGTTGTGTGCCTCATCCAATAGGAGTTGAGAGTTCGATCCTTTAGTGAGCAAGGCTTCATGGGATTTGTAGTCTGTTTTGGACTCCCTTTGTTTGATTTTGTCGCGATTTTTATCTGTAAAATCTATGACTTGGTATGTGGGCCTTTGTCTTCTATCTGAATACATGAGGCCCAACAGTGCACCCTTGCATCTCTAGATGCAGTTTTTATGTTTTTTAAAATCCTAGCCCTTTCTCCCTCCTCCAATTCCAAGTTTAAATCTTTCTCCCATAATCTCTTGAGAGTGGTTGAGACTCCATCCCCCAGACTCTGAATTAATAAGGAGTAATACACTGATGCCTCATGACCTTTTCCAAAAGCAGAAATCACCTCTCCTAGAGTATCTGCTGCTTTAGGGGGGTGTATGCTATCTTCCAATTTTTCCAAAATGTATTCCAAGTCTGTTTTGTACTCGGGCGGATTAGCGGATAATTCCCTTTCTGATGACTCCAGATAATTGATTTGTTTCTCAACATATGTCACTCTTGTGACCAACTCAGAGAATTTTGTTTCCATTACCGTAAAAGATCGACGTATTACAGTGAGATTCTCCAAGTCAGCAACAACCTTCGTCAGCATCACCGAGATGTCGGGTCAATTCTCTGAGGCCATTAGATGACATTCAGTGCTTCCGCTCTGCCTCGGCACTTTTAATATTCCCTTCCAATTCCACAATTTCTTGTGCTTTGGATTTTTTGGTGAATGTGACATACTGTATGATCCAGCCACTAAGAACCGCCTTAAGTGCCTCCCAAGCCACACCCACAGAGGATACTGAGGACCAGTTGATCTCCATATAGACATTGATTTTTAGCATTTGTTGGAATTCAGGATTTTGCATACATTAAAGTGCCAACTATATGATTTCTTTTTCTCCATATGTGGCAACACCTTTAAACACACCAGGGCGTGATCTGAGACTAAAATGTTTCCAACTGAGCAATCAACAACAGATGAAATGAGTGACTTAGATATAAAAAATAATAATAATAATATTCTAGAGTAAATCTTATGGACTGATGAAAAAAATTTATAGTCTCTACCAAATGGGTTCAAAAGTCTCCAAATATCTGCAAGACCAAGATTTTTACACATCCTGTGAAGCGTTAATGTTGCCCTAGGGGGCTTGCACACATTTGCTTCACTATGATCAAGGACTGAGTCCATCAAATGATTAAAGTCTCCTCCCAATATTATATCATGAGGGGTGCCAGCGGCTTGCAACCTCCCTTCAAGATCTATAAAAAAGCCCTTATCATCAACATTAGGTGCATAAATATTAGCCAAAATAAGACTTTGTCCCTGAATTTCAGCTAAAACAATAATGACTCTTCCTAATTTATTTTTACTCTGTTTGAGACATTTGAATTGTAGATGCTTACTTATCAGTGTAATGACTCCCCTGCTCTTACTCGAGCCAGCACTATAAAATAAATGCCTACCCCATAACTTTCCAAATTTTTCAGCTTCCTGCCGAGAAAAGTGCATTTCTTGAAGAAACACTATATCATATTTCTTACGCTTAAGAAGAGAAAAAGCCTTCCTTCTTTTTATGGGGTGCCCCAACCCATTCACATTCCATGTGGAGAGAGACAATCCACTCATATTAACATTTGACATTTTGACATATAAAAAAAATTGATTGTGTGTCAAAAACAAGATTATAAAGACCACATTCCAACATTAGTGCAACCATTAGAACCTGAACATCCCCCAGAACCAAACATACAGAAAAAAGAAAAACGTGTGCATTAACCGGTCCACTCGGTTGCAACGTGAGTACCACAAGATGACTTACTCACTTCATTGACTTTATGAAGGACATCACTTGCTGTGGGCATGTTGTTCTATGGCCATCCTTGGCTTCTATTCTCAATTTGGCATTCAGTGCAAGAATATCAGTGCAAAAGCGACCTTCCGTTGATGTAAAATTTCTTGCATTCCTTGAATCGATCTCGTTTCTCTCTTGTCGAATTCGCAAAGTCTGGGAACAAGAAAATGCTGTGGTTTTTCCAAGAAAGCCTTCCTTTACTCCTCACCTCGCGTAACACAAGATCTTTATTGGATGATCTCATAAATTTGGCCAGAATTGATCGGGGTCCCTCCACAGATCGCCGAATGGGAACCTTGTGAGCTCGCTTGATTTCCAGCTTTTGGCCTGCTATATCGAGCAGATTCAGAAGGAGCCCATCCAGGAATTTCACCATTACCTGTCCCTCTTCACCCTCTGGAATTCCAACGATATGGATGTTATTCCACCGGCTACGGTTCTCCATATCTTCCAACTTCACCCTGACATGCTCCAAATCCACCTTGGTCGCTTGCGGATTAGCATATAATTCCTTCTCCAATGACTTCAGATAATCGATCCGTTTCTCAACATCCCCCACTCTTGTAACTACCTCAGTGAACTTGATTGATCGACGTATCACAGCATGATCCTCCAAATCAGCAACGACCTTCTTCAGCATTGCCGACATGTTCAGCATCTCTCGCAGTATTTCTCACACTTCCCGGCTTAAATCGGCTCCCAGGCTCGCGGCCTGCTCAGGGGGGTCAGCTTGAGCACATAAGTGTCTTTTAATGTCTCCAGAGAGGATTTTGAATTCTTAGACATATTGTCCTCCTAGAACAGTTATGGAACAGAGTGTATCGAATCTCACCGGTTTATATCATTAAAAGAGTTCAAACTAGCAAAGTGTGCAGAGCTCGCCATTCACACGTCCAATCCTCACATGGTGTCTAAGCACTCAGGCATGCTGTCTTTTAACAAAGAACAGTGTCAGAATTAGATAGCTTGCACAGGGCTTTTTTGAAAGTATGACAATGTGTGAATAACTAAGACAAGCCCATCCCAGCAATTTCTACAGACATCGCTTATCCCGTGCAAACTGACAGTAAACATTACAGATGTTCACAGTAACAACTACTTTACAGATATATGTCCTGAAAACTTATGCTTTCCGCATTGGGTTTTATTCACAAAGCAACCACAATGTAGTTTAACCAGGTGCTAAATTATACAGAATAGCACCATGAGTATTTTAATTAATTAATTGTCTTTCTTTTTAGCCCAAACATGTAACCTCTTCACTATTACCATCCAACAAAAATCAGATGTTAAAATTGGCTTAGGGCTTGTTTATTGGCATCAATTTTATTTGTTCAGGGCCTGTGTTCACAAAGATTTTTATATTACCACTAGTAGTTCTCCAAAGAGTTCCAATCTAGGAGTTTTTCCTTAAAACCTATTCACAAAACTGCTAAGAGCAAGTTTTACTAAGGAAATCTTAAGATAAGAGTAAGGTGGAGTTGACCTTGTTGTTATGGTTGATGTCACATTTTAAGAGCATGCTCTTTTAAATCACCTGCAGTGATTGGTAGACAGGGAACCACTATTTGTCAGGAAAGACAGACAATTATAGATAGATAGACAGACAGACAGATAGACAGCATCAAAACACCGGGTAGCCCCGTGATGGTTGTGAACGCCACCTTTTTTCTTTGCAGCAAGTGCGTATCCACAGCAAACAACATGCTATGAATTGTCAGATGTGTCTGTTGTGGGAATTTATGGTTTGATAGATGATTCTGCTGACAGATGACAGAAATTCCCAATTCATCCGTGCTACAAAGTTTCATTTTGATAATAATAATAACAACATATTTTATTTTTATAGAACCTTTCATACATAAGATACAGCTCAAATTGCTTCACAGTTGGAAGTATAAAACATAGAATTCAACATTACAGACAAAGTAAAACAAATCATGGCAATTAAAATGAAACAGTACAAAGATAAATTTAAAATGAATGAAAAGAAATGTTGGGAAAACAAAAGAAAAAAAACGAACTGAATATAATGATAATGAATAAAAAAATAGATCAATCAAATGCTGGTTTAAAAAGATATGTCTACAAATGCTTTACATTACAGTATGTAAGAAATTCTGCATTGGAAGACCTCAAACTGCGATTTGGAACATAACTTGATAAACATTCAGAAATGTATTATGGTGACAAGTTATTAAGTGCTTTAAAAACCATTAAAAGAACCTTAAAATGTAACTTACTGTACTTAAAATTTAACCTATGTAAATGAGCTAAAACAGGTGTAATGTGGTCACTCTTCCTGGATCTTGTAAGCACTCTGGCTACAGCATTCTGCACCAGTTGCAGTCTATCTATACAACTCTTAGGTAAACTAGTATAAAGTGCATTACAATAGTCAATGCAAGAAAAAATAAAATGCATGAATCAATTTTTTCATATCATCAAATGTAACAAAGAGTCGAATTTGTGTGATATTTCTAAGATGATAAAAACAGGTCTTTGTAACAATTTATATGAGACTTAAAATTCAGATCACAATCTAGAATGACACCAAGGTTCTTCGCCTCTCTCTTTGACTGCAAAGCCAGGGTACCTAGTGCAGTTTCAATTCTTTCCCTCTCATGTTTTGAGCCAACAATGAGAATCTCTGTTTAATGCTCATTTAAATGCAAAAAGTTTGTGTTCATCCATAATAGGATGCTGGACAAACATTCAGACAATCTCTTAAATGCTTCTGTGTCATTGGGCTTTACAGAGATATATAATTGAGTGTCATCAGCATAAAAATGATAGTTTACGTCATGTTCATGAACACTGTTACCCAACGTCAGCATATACAATTTAAATAAAAGTGGTCCACGAATTGACCCTCGTGGAACACCATATATTATGTCATGTTTCGTAGAGGTACAGTCACCTAATTTTACAAAATAATGCCTCCCAGCAATGTATGATCTGATCCAATTTAAGACAGTGCCTGAGAGGCCTATGAGGTACTCAAGTCTGTTAAGTAGAGTACTGTGATTTACAGTGTCAAAGGCTGCACTTAGCTCCAAAAGGACTGATGCATTCCTCTTATCAGTATTCAGTCTAAGATCATTCACCACTTTTAACAATGCCGTTTCAGTGCAATGACTGTTTCTGAAGGCCGACTAATACTTCTCAAGCAAACTGAGTTTATCTAAAACTTGATTGAGCTGTTGAGCTGTTTAAAAACAATTATTTCTAAAATCATACTTAAAAACTGTAAATTTGAAATTGGTCTAAAATTATTGAGAACAGTAGGATCTAGGTTGCTGTTCTTAAGTAATGGTTGCAAAATTACCAGTTTCTAAGGAGCAATTTACAATATCAAGAACATCATCAATCAGGCAGTCTGCGACTTCTTTAAAAAATGTTGTGGAAATAGGGTCAAGAGAGCACATAGAGCACTGTAACTGTGATATTATTTGCAAAAGCTGCTCTTTATTAATTGTCCTGAAGACGTTTATTGTAAATTGCAGTGGATTTTATTTTTCTCTGTATGCAATTTTACTACAGTGTGTAATATTGGATCTGATTTTAGCTATTTTCTGATCAAAAAATAGAGCAAATTCATCACACTTTGATACAGAGGGCTGGAGTAAACTATGCAGAGGTGTGGTGAAAAGCACTCTGGGATTGTTACTCTTCTCATTAATGATCTTTTAATAAAATGACTGCCGTGGTGTAGTCCCGAATGTGATTCATAAAAAGTTTGCGGTGAACACTTAATTTAGTTTTCCGCCAGAGACGCTCCGCTCTGCTGCATTCTCTCTTAAAGTGACAGGTGCGCTCATTTCTCCAAGGCATTTCTTTAGTTAAACTTTTTTTTTTTTTTTACTGGAGCTACAGCATCTAGAGTTGATTTAATCAAAATATTGAACCTATTAACTTTTTCACGTACTGTACGCATTTCATTGTATACTGACTGATGTTGAACCATATTCACAAACATTGCTGAAGTGTATGTATTAAGATAACGTTTCTTAATTATCCTCTCTGTGGGGGCCTTAACATTATCAGCTAAAATTAAAAAAAATAAGCAGTAATGATCTGAGACTGAAAAGTTAATTGTATAATTTACAATAGGAATTCCATTTGAAATTACAAGATCTAACGTATGCCCTAGATTGTGTGTTACTCCACTGACATGTTGAATAAAATCAATCGAGTTTAAAAGTTGTAAAAATGTTGCAGCTTTGCGGTCAGTGCAGTCATCAACATGAATATTAAAATCACCAACAATTAGAATCTTGTCATAATTAGTGAAACACAAAGTTAAAAGTTCAGAAAACTCTGGGAAAAAACAGGAATTATTCTTAGGAGGACGATATACAGGATAGTTAATAACATTATTGATTGATTTCATGACAATTCCATCTATAGATACTCAAAGGAACTAAAATCACCAAAAACAACTTCCTTACAGGACAAAGACTGGTTAAAAATATTAGGTTAAAAATATTGGCTATACCACCGCCCTGGCCTTGGTGAAACTTTTGTAGAAATGTATAACCTGGTGGAGAGGCCTCAATGAGGGATGTGGCCAGGGAGCGCAGAGTTGTCAAAGCCTTTATCTCCGGTGTAATTGGGTTGTTTCAGTTTGTGGGAGAGGTAACTGCATCTCTAACTCGGTTTATAATAATGAAAACACCCTCGCAATTCAGGTGATACATTTTTCAACATTAAAATATTTATAATATTATATCATTAATGTACATCGACACAGTTGTGATTCAGGCGATATATTTTTAAATGGTCAATGTCATAATAATATTCTAATATATCGTTTTCAGTGTGGATTGACGACAGCAGTTATGCTTCGTTTGTGAGTCACTCTTAGGGATTTAGAAGTCCTCAGGACGACTTCTAAGCTATCATGGGTTTAGGACCTACTTTTAGCGTTAAAATGCTTCATGAATTACTCTTAGATTAAAATTTTACAAGTCCTAAAATTAGGAGTGACATGCCCCTAATATTTAAGAATTGCTCTAAAAGTTCCATGTTAGGAGCTACTTTTAGCCTTAAATCTTTTTTGAATACGGACCCAGGTCTGAAAAAGGTCTTAAAAAGTAAAAAACTCTGCAGCAACCCTGTTAAAAGAAATTTAGTTTAAAAAAAGTTGTTTGTGCACATTTTATATAGACCATTACAGTAGTAGTTCATCAAATGATCAGTATAAACAGGCATATATACAGAAGTGCAGTGTATTCAAGCACACTTTCTGCATTTTAAAGATTTGATACAGGTGTCTGGATCGCAGTGGTGGAGTGATGCTTACAGTCCCAGTGAAGTGCCAGATCACGTCACCTAGCACAGTGATTTTGACTTGTTTCACTTTAAAGCCCAGATTTGGACATCAAGTTGCAACCCAACACAGTACTGAAACCTGACTGAGGGGCGAGTGTCTGTGTTTTATGGACTTTCTCTAATGACCGCAGCACTAGCCAACAGCTAATTGATGAAACAATCCAACATTACTCTGGCAAAGCTCTCCAGTTAGTTGTCACTGCCTCTGGCTACAGCCGCTGATGAGGAGCTAAATTTACCCATGTAGACCGCGGGGAGCCTGCCTGAGTTCTGGCCTTTTACTGAGAAGCCCAAAGTGAAAGAGCAGCCATGATGAAGAAGGTGATTAGAGCGAGAAAGCGTGCTGTTAGTACTGCATGAGGATGAGTTAAGCCCCGTTCACATTGTCAGCAATTTTTTTTTTGCTGGATGCGACAAGTGACCATTGATTTTCAATGAGAGCTGGCAACTTCCGGCGACACGAGCAACAGCGACCGTTGGCGATAGGATGTGGGCGTGTCAAGAGACATGACAAAGTTGAGAAAAGTTCAACTTTACGCAAATGCAGAGCGATATCACGCAGCAATAGCCAATGAGAAAAGACAGTGATGCTCACGTCATCTGTCTCCTGTGAGATAATGGAGACAAGTGCAGGAAAGACGGATAAGCTGTCATTGATTTCACTGTTCTATATCATGTTTCTGTAACCACATATGGATTTAATTAAACAGTGATGTGTGGTGAGTGATAATCACCCTGGCACCAATTGAAATGAACTGGGCCTCACACAAGACACCAGAATACGTGGTGATCACTTAAGGTGTATGTGTGTGTGATTGTTAATATCAGACTGCCCCTCCCTCCATCCTCGGGGCACCAGCTAAGGAGTTTCACCTTAACAGTAAAATAATTATCCAAATGGACCACTCAATAAATTAGAAATATATAAATTAGAGGAAGCTGGTCATCTGATTAATCTGAAGGATTCATGAGTTTCGGCCTAACCCTTTAGAGCACTTCTGTAACATCAAAACAAGGAACACACAGTTTTAATAAAATTAGTTTTATTTACAAAAAGATAAACAAGTATAACTAACAAAACTACAAAATGGTACTAATGTGCTAAAAGAATAATACAAATGAATAGGTAAATGAAAGTGCATTAGATGGAAAGATGCATGTGGTTGAATTGGATGTAGCAATGGCAAAGTATGACTGTTATCTTATGGAAAGATAAATTACCATTTCTCTGTTAATTAATAAGGTTAAAAACGTATTCCTAATTTAACAAATAACTTATTTGTTTATTTAATAATATTATTTGCAAGACATTTGATACACAGTTTATGTAACCTAAAGAACATTAGAAATTCATAAACTAATAGTATACACTAATGCCAAGGTCTCTGGAAAGAGGTTTAGTGGTGATATTAACGTTCTCCTTGATCAATCAATGAGTTGGGTGATGGCAACGTCTTCCACTGGGGCTCAGGGCCATGTTACAGTGGGGAAGGAGCTGGATTCCGCTTCAACAGCCTTGGAAATGAAGGAACTGAGGAATGCTGATCTCCTGGAAGCACTGAGAGGGTTCTTGCAATCTGGAACACACAGATATACAGCCCTTATGTCAGTACACGATTCATCATCCGGAACACGCAGATGCACGAAACTGAAGAGAAGGTTTGCTCGCCAGAGCCAAACTTTGTCGCTGTAGCTATCTCCCTGGTATAGGGATTCCAAACTTGCCATTGCAATGGTCTCTTTTAGTCAAACTTGGTACTTGGTCGATCTTCTTCTGTCTCTCGGATGGATAATAAGAACATTGATTATTATTCTGTTATTGCCTCTCTCTTATAGAGTGAGACCAGAACAAAGGTGTGGTCATCCGGATGATAGATTTATACCTTCTTGATAAGGAGGAGATTTCAGTTTGGCACCTTCTTGTTTCAGGATTATGATTGGCTGCTGGCATCGGAGGGGGCCCACACAGTGTGGCTCACCTCCCTTCTCTGTGTGGAACATTTGCATATTTTAAAATACATAGTTAAAACAATGTCTTTAAAGTTTCATCTATGATTTGTTCCTTTTCCAAACCTCTTCAAAAATACTTTTGCCATTTTTCTGAAGATATAGAGACCAAACATGATATTGAAAGATTAAATATTACACATGCATTTATTTATAAATTTATAAATTTATAGCACCATAGTTCAGTTTGTGTGAACTATTGTGCTAATTGAACAATTGCAATTTACATAAACAGTTCTGTGAATAAACATGGAGTGGATGTGTTGCAGTTGATGTCTATGTTAGGAGTAAACTTTGTGTGTAAAGATTTGTCTTTGTGGCTTCTTTGTTTCAACTTTTTCTGCCACATGATAAGTTAATGCTGCTTCGAGGGGTCTTGAAGATATTTATGGTCTTTATCACCTCTTAGGGCTAACCTTAGGATGGGGGGTTTGAGAGGTTGCTTAGAAACCACTCATGAACCAATGAGAATTCTTTTCCAATGTGTTGGAAGGTCCGTGGCCTTACTTTCTGAAGTATCTGGTAGTTGTCAGAGCAGCTTATCTGATGGCTGTGCTTGGCATTTGTTTGTGTTGGTCTTGCCATGATCCAATCAAAATGGAGCCACTCTTCTTTGCCTTGACAATTAGAGAGGGGCTCTGCCATAAACTGGCTCCTGGAATGTCATCTGGTCTGATTGTTCACCACAGTGAAAAAACGTGTCAGAAATTGTCAGCATTCTGAGTGAGTTTGATTGACACATTGAAAGATCGATCTTTGTGTTGATAACATGCATTGAGTATTGCTGCAGTTTATAACACTTTCCCATCCAGAATGCTAATTTTTAGTGGCAAGTAAACTGATTTCTTATCAAATTGAATAATGTACCAGAAATGGTCATCACTGTGAGTTTAATTCATACATTAATAAATTGTTTGTCTTGTTCATGATAGGATGCATTGAGCACAGCTGTAGTTTATCGTCCTGGTTACTTTCGTAACCTCCTTCCCTGATGGAAGGAATGAGATGTTATGTCAATGTAGTGACACTAGAGGTCACTCTTGGGAGCACCAAACACCTCTGCTTTTTTGAAAAAAGGCCATTGAGAATTAGCGAGTGGAATTTGCATGCCACTCCCCCGGACATACGGGTATAAAAGGAGCTGGTATGCAACCACTCATTCAGGTTTTGTACTGAGGAGCCGAGACCAGGTCCCGGCCATTTCAGCGGGTAGTTCAGCGTTGTGGCAAGAGGGACACAAAGTCTCGTTCCCTCCATCAGGGAACGGAGGTTACGAAAGTAACCAGGATGTTCCCTGTTTGTCACTTCCTCGAAGTTGTGTCGATGTAGTGACACTAGGGGTCCCTATACAAAATGCGACAACTAGCTGAACTGTGTTATGTGGACTAACGGTGCATTTTCAGAGCAGCGGACTGGGCAACACCCAACACCTTTGCGGGGTTCTACAATCTCCGGGTGGAGCCGTTTTCGTCCCGTGTCTTGCTAGGTACGAACAGGTAAGTCAGGGACAGCTGGCCAGAAGTATCGCTTGCGCATAGCGCCTTTCACCTCCCCTGAGCTGAAGACGTGCGCTGTTGACTCCCAGTAGTGTTCACAAAGTGTTTTCCCTGGATGACTTCCTCTGAGCCCTGTGGCAGACGAGTTTGCGGAGAAACTCGCTGCCGGCTCAGTACATGTACTAACTAAGCCCTGTACTGGGGTAGGTGCTCCGCATGTTTTGGTTCCCCATAGGTGACCCCATGCAACATATATCTTCCGCTAAATCATTTCCCTGTTGGTAAACTGCATCTTCCTTGGGCAGAGGCCCCTCTGCCCCAGTCACCATGTTTTTAGAAACTCCTCCCCATTGGGTAGGACCTACCATGGGACTTCTCCACATGACATACTTCCGACAAGGCTCTGCAAGACAATGTGACATAATTCCACTCAAAATACCCCCTGTTATTATTCCTCATGCTCCCATAATCACTCTTTCACAATTTTTCACAATTTGGCATTGTCATCCTGGAAATTGCCCACGTGCCACCAGGGAAGAAAAAAATCCATTGATGGGATAACCTGGTCATTCAGTACATTCAGGTAGTCAGCTGACTTCATTTTATTGCCACATAACGTTGCTAAGCCTAGACCTGACCAACTGAAGCAACCCCAGATCATAACACTGCGTCCAGAAACTTGTACAGTGGACATTATGCATGACAGGTGCATCGCTTCATGCGCTTCCCTTCTTATCCTGACATGCCCATCGCTTTGGAATAGGGTAAATCTGGACTCATCAGACCACATGACCTTTTTCCATTGCTCCACAGTCTAATCTTTATGCTCCCTAGCAAACTGAAGTCGTTTTTTCCAATTAGCCTCACTAACAAATAGCTTTCTTGTGGCCACACAGCTGTTTAGTCCCAATCCTGTAAGTTCTCGTCACATTGTGTGTGTGGAAATGCTCTCACTTTCACTTTCACAGCCGTGCGTTCAACTGTCAATTTTTTTATGATGTGATTTCACCATGCGTTTTACTGATCTCCAATCACGATCACTCAAGATTTTTTTCTGACCATATATCTTCTGCAAGGCTGATGGTTCACCACTATCCTTCCAGGTTTTAATAATGCGTTGGACAGTTCTCAACCCAATTTCAGTGATTTCAGCAATCTACATATTTGTTTTCTTTGCTTGATGCAGGCCAATAATTTGCCCCTTCTGAAACAGAGTATCATCTTTTCCATGACCACGGGACATGTCTTCCGACATGGTTGTTTAAGAAATGAGAAGCTGCACACTGCATCAGTTAGGCTTAAAATAATTGTTGCCAGCTGAAACATATTAATCACTGCAATAATGATCCAATCATAGACTCTTCAGTATCTGCTTATTTAAATCCAAACGGCAACTTTTTTTGGCCAGGCAGTCTTTTTTCAGACAACTGGTGAGTAGTTCACTACAATATTTTATGTTGCTGTATAAAAGCCTTTTATTGAAAAGATTGCGAATCTAATATAAAGTGTAGACACAGTAGATGACAAATAAATATTTTTAAATTAGATTTTAGAACAACTCATTTGGTACAGTCGTCTTTTTCCCACACGTTTTCTTTACAAATCAGTGCACACTGCCACTCAAAGATCTTATATACACTGATGAGCCAAAACATTATGACCACCTGCCTAATATGCTGTTGGTCTTCTGTGTGCTGCCAAAACAGCACAGACCCGCTGAGACACCGGACACAGCAACGACAGGGCTGGGTCTGCCTCCTCCTGGGGTAGTGCTTGCAGGTTCACCACCTGGTCCCTAAAAGGGGTGGTGGGAACCTTGGGCACATAGCCCGGTCGGGGTCTCAGGATCACGTAACCCGGACCGAACTCCAGGCACGTTTCGGTGACAAAGAACGCTTGCAGGTCTGTCTGAACTAACACATGCTTGCCCTGGATCAATGGCCGAAACCTCCGCAGGACGAGCAGAATAACAACCGCAACCAGAAATAACACACAATCGGAAAGGCATCTTTAAAAAGATGCGTCTTTAAAAAAACGTTCCGTGTGTGCCGCTCTTTTAGAGAAATATATACTCTTTTAGAGGAAAAAAGCTCTTTTAGAAAATATACTCTCTTGTTTTCTGCCGAAACGCCCAGGGGCGTTCTCTGCAATGCACCAGTGCAGAGGAGGGAGAAGCCGCTGAAATGCGCAGTCAGATCCAGTAGAGGTGAATGAACAGTAGAATTCAGCTCAATGAGCATGACCGTTCGGCTCCGAAGAGAAAATCTGAATGAGTGGTTGCATACCAGTTCCTTTTATACCCGTATGTCCGGGGGAGTGGCATGCAAATACCACTCGCCAATTTTCACTGGCCTTTTATCAAAGACCAGAGGTGTCTCGGGCTCCCAAGAGTGACCCCTAGTGTCACTACATCGACACAACATCGAGTGAGTGACAGATAGGGAACCGTAGCTTTGATAACTAGTGATCTCAATAAAGGAAGTACACAACAAAACAATAGCCCTCCTATCATTATTGCAATTCCCAAAAACATTCCCAATTTAGCAAACCATGCTCCCCATGCTCCTAACTTTAGATCAAACCAATCTCACATTTGATTATCTCTTCCAGCATTTGCTTTAACTTTGGTTCTTAAGTTTTTTAATTTAATCATGACTTCACTAAATGTTCTACCCGGAGCAGTATTATTTGGTATAAAAGTACAGCATTGATCTCCAAACATAACACATACACCCCCTTTGTCTGCCAATAACCAATTAAGTGCCTGCCTATTTTGCCATGTCATTCTACTTGTTTCATGTACTTGTTGTCCTAATGCAGATAAAGCATCATTAGTGTAATTAATAAATCTCTGTTGATTATAGTAAATATAATTGATCCATTCTGTGTTTTTAATTTGTGTAATCCAAATGAATATTGATTCAAACCCTGCTTTGACTTCATCTCTAGCCTTAAATTCATTAGGTATACTCCTGGGTTGACCAATTGAGTCTATAAACACATTAGGGTCTGTTTTATAAGCTCTCTTAGTTCTATTCCTATCTTCCTTCATGAATTGTCCTAATTCCCACTGTGCCATGGTAATTTCCTGAATCAATCGTACTCTAACACATATTTTATATCCCCCATATCTACACCAATCTCCCCAATGTGGTTTATTAAACTGATCCTTAAGTATAGAATTACTCAAAAAAGCCAGACACTCAGCTGAGCAATAGGGTCTAAAATGCTTTTTTAGATGACAAAAGTTTCTATTAAATTCAGCACATTTTCGATAGTCATGTGGATTTGGAACTACTATTACCTTGTTTAAGGGTGATTTGGAACACAGTAGGCAATTTTCCATACCTGTCTCTCTTGCTGTAAATGTTGCCCATTCGTACCATTCATTATTATGTGCTGTTTTCCATAAAATATCTAATTTATCATCTGTTTCAAGTCTCTCTCCTTCTCTTTCCTTCCTTACTTTGGGAACTCTTGTGCAGTGGTTTAGATGATACCAGGTGGTGCTTCCTTCCACTTGGACTGCTGTTGGAGTAGCTGTCACCACTTTGTAGGGTCCCTCTCTCCTGGGCTCATTCCACTTTCTCCTGAATACCCTCAAATATACTTGGTCACCTGGGACGACTGGACAAGATGTCTCTGTCTCCTCTTTGGGCTCCTTTCTCTTTTCCTGTAAATAGATAGCTTTATGTATTGCAGTTAGTTTCTTCATATAAGACCTAAGTTCCATTTGTAATTGCCCTAGAGGGGGTCCTTTGTAGGGACCTCTGCAATATGGCACAGGCATGGGTTGACCCGTAAGCATCTCATTCGGTGTTAAGTGCATGCTTCTGTTAGTTTGCATTCGATAGCTCATTAGTGCAAGAGGTAAAGCATCAATCCAGTTAAGTTTAGTACTTTCACATATTTTATTAAGTTTGGCCTTGAGGGTACCATTTACCCTTTCTACCATTCCTTGTGATTGTGGGTGATAAACACACCCTAGTCTCTGTTTTATTCTCAATTTCTGCAATAATTGTTTTACAGTTTTTTGAATGAATGCTGATCCATTATCTGAATTTATTTCTGATGGTATTCCAAATCTAGGGATTGCTTCTCATTAGAAATGTAATTGCTGTTCCTGCCCCCTCATCTGCTGATGGTATTGCTTCTACCCATCTGCTAAATCTGTCTATTACCACAAGCATATACCTTTTGCCTTGTACTTGCTTTATCATGTCCACATAATCCATCACCAGGTGCTTGAATGGTCCTTCTGGTATTGGTATGTGGCCAATTGGTGTCGCTGTTCCTTTCCTAACATTGTTTTTGGCACAAACTTCACATGTGGACAGAAAATTGTCTATCATTGCACGTAAGTATGGAGACCAATATCCCTGCTGTTTAATTTTTTTTATCATTTCCCCCCTTGTGCAATGGTCAAAACCATGTGCATCTGGAATAAGAATGTTTAAAAGTGTAGGGCTTTACTGGTTGTTGAGATCAGTGTTACAATCAGAAATAATTAATAATTATTTCTGTAGTTATTAATTAATATTTAAATTAATTAATTGGATCTAACTCATTAAAACCTCATATGGGACTCCAGTAAATGTAGTGTGCTACGTTTAGGAGCAAGTTTGGTTATTAGCAATAATTAATAATTATCAAAGATAATTACTAATTATTAAAATCAATAGAACATTGATGAGAATCAATGTTAGCTTTTTTAAATCCTTTAAATCAACAGTTATCAAAGATAATCGTTAATTGTTAACATCGATGAAACATTAAATTAATACTAGCTTATTGATCATTCAAATTCAATCATCCAAGATAATTATCAATTATCAAAAATCAATAGAATATTAATAAGGTTTAACATTGACAGGGCACCACCCTGAAATCAGGGACTAATAACCGAATATTAAAACAGTCTCAATATTAGATTGTTTTCTTAGGAAAATCGACATCCGAAGAATATCGATTTTCGGGAAAAAAAACAATGAATGAAGGTTTGAATCCGAGCACTGACATCCCGTCAGCATGACACAGGCGTATGCAAAACAAACCAAAACACTTCTCTTTGTAATATAAACAAAGTTTATTTATGCAGTAATATCAATTAATAATCAATACAATGCAGTCAATAAACTTCCGACTTACAACTACAAACTAAACAGTGATATGATTAGATATGGAAATAAAATAATCCTATAACACATAAGGTGTGTGTGTGTGACAGTGTGTGTGTGTGTGTGTGTGTGTGTGTGTTTCAGTGTGGTTAGTGAGAGAGAGAGAGAGAGAGAGAGAGAGAGAGAGAGAGATGATTAAGTGACAGCCCGAAATCTGATTTTGCGATAGCTTGAGAGAAAGCAACTGTGTTCATCACTCAGAGACGCAGTTTTACGAGCGTAAAAGTCCTGCGTTATTTGACTCTAATGGATGAACTCAGTTTCTGTCTCACCCGCGATGGCGAAATTGCACAACAATCCAATTTGGTTGTACCACAATACAGCAAAACAAATTTGTGATAATTAATACCCTGAGTATTAATAATGAGCGGACATGGCGGTCCGTAAACTGTACAAGCAAAAACCTTGAAACACAAGAATAACACGCTATAATATTCTATCTCTGCCCAGACGTAAACCTCTTACTTGAATCGCATGAGGACACAGGTAGAATGTGTTTTCCTCCGTCCTTTAACTTTGACCCGGTTCCTTGAGGCTCGGGTGATGACGGGAGGCTGTTTCCTCGCTCTGTCGGCGGGCGGTACGGCTGTTGATTCTCGGTGGGCTGGCGGAGAACTCAGAAATGTCGACTTGATTGAAGATGGAAGAGAAATCTTTAATCTCTTCACTTCTGTAGGCCAACGGATGAAGATGCGAATTGCTCAGCGGTCTCCTTCGGATCTGTTAGAGTGTTCGGTTGAACACAGAGTAATCTCAACTCATCCAGCGAGATGGAGATTGTATGCCTACAGTTTCAAGTCGGACATTACTCCCTTGTGCCACGAGGTTGCACCGGAGAGCAGCAAAAGCTACGTCTTTATTCGGTGAACGAAGTCGCTGGAAGCAACTCTGGAAGCATTTCAGAATTATTTGAACTACTGATGATGTCTTGTTTGAGGGACGTTCTGTTGTGTGCCTCATCCAATAGGAGTTGAGAGATCGATCCTTTAGTGATCAAGACTTCATGGATTTGTAGTCTGTTTTGGACTCCCTTTGTTTGATTTTGGCGCGATTTTTATCAGTAGAATTTACGACATGGAATGTGTGGGGGCTGAGTTAGGTTTTACGACTGTTAGGCCTGCCTTTGTCTTCTATCTGAATACATGAGGCCCAACAAAAGTGTGGTTGGTGCAACGATCTGTGCTTCATGTGAACACCAAATATCTTGTGTGTCTTTCGTGGCTCCTCTTTGGTGCCACATGGAGTGTTCATAAGGACCTGCTTGTTGTTGAATTCAAATAATATTATCCAATTGAGGTTGTGGTTCTATAAGAACTACTGGAGCTAATACTGCTACCTGACATCCTGATGCTTTTTTAGCTTCCAAATCTGCTTTGTTGTTACCCTTAATGACATAGTCATTTCCTTTTTTATGAGCTTGACATTTGATGACTGCTAATCGTTTTGGTAGCATCATTAATTGACCTATCTGTTCAGCATGTTGAATGGGAGTTCCATCACTCTTTTTGAAGCCTCTCTGCTTCCACACTGCTCCAAACAGATGACATACACCATGAGCATAAACTGAATCAGTGAAAAATTTTGCTGTTTTTCCCTTTGCTAATTGACATGCAGTCGTGAGAGCTTTTAATTCTGCTAATTGAGCAGATCAAGGCTGTACACACTGTTGGGATATTACAGGCACAAATTCCTCTATGTCTTTCTTTACAACTGAATATCCTGTATGATTTCCCAAATAATCTCTAAAACTAGAACCATCCACAAAGTAAGTGACTTCTGCCTCAGAGATTGGCGTAGACTCAAGATCTGGCCGTAGCCTAGTGAATGCCAGTGAATTAGCTACGCAATCATGTGGCTCACCTTCATAAGCCAAAGGAATCAATTCAGCTGGATTAAATGTATTACATCGCTTAATGGTAACATCTGGATACGTAAGTAATGATGAATATGCTAGAATGCGGGCTTGATTCAGAACAAATTTTCCTTGTTCTAGTAACTTCACAATTTTGTGATGCATATAAATGGTTACTGGGTATCCCATGGTTAATGTAGATGCTTTCTCATATGCGTAATATACTGCTGCAAGGCCTTGTTGGTAACATGGTGGGTAACCTTGCGTTACGTTGTCCAGCTTAGTGCTATAGTAAGCTATGGGTTGCTTTTTCCTACCACTGCAGGTCTCTTGCATCAATACAGCTGATGCATTACCATCAGCTCTGTTTGCCACATACAGGTGAAACGGTATAGTGTAGTTGGGATTACAGAGGGCAGGTGCCCTTTGTAGTTCTTTCTTTATAGACTCAAATGCTAGCAACGCATCTGTATTCCATCTTAGTGGAGTACTTAAATTTTGCAGTCCTGCTTGTTTCATGATTTCTCTCAGTGGAGCTGTTTATACTGCATATTCCTCTATCCAATCAGAACTGAAGCCAGTCATTCCTAGGAAAGTCATCATCCGTCTTACTGTTTGTGGCAATGGTGTTTTACTTATGCCTTCTAATTGATTTGGCACTATAGCTTTTGTGCCATATGAGATCAATCATCCTAAATATTCAACCTGCAGCTGGCAATACTGTAGTTTTGTTTTGGATGCCTTGTGACCTCCTTGAGCTAATTTAGTAAGTTCTTTAATAGAATCTTTATGGCATTGTTCCAATGATGTAGAACAAATCATCAGATCATCTACATATGGCAGCAGAGTACTGTCTATTATTAGGTCTTCTAAATCAGCTTTGAGAACCTGATTGAATATATGTGGTGAGTGTTTAAATCCTTATGGCATTCTGGAATAGGTATACTGTTTACCAGCATATGTGAATCCAAACAAGTGTCTACTTTCCTCTGCCACCGGAACACTGAAAAAGGCAAAGCATAAATCAATCACAGTAAAGTATTTGGCATCAGGAGGGACATTTGTCAACAGCGTGTGCAGGTTTAGAACATCAGCTGGCCAATCCTCTACTATTTCATTTATTGTTTGTAAGTCATGAATGAGGCACCATTTAGATTTGTTTGCTTTGATCACAGGCAAAATTGGAGTATTACAGTAACTGTTTGTTTCCATTAATACTCCTGCTTTCACTAGACCTTCAATAGTGGTTTATGCCTGTTTCAGCCTCAGGCTGCAATGGGTACTGCGATTTTCTTGGCAGGCATGCACCTGGCTTAATTTGTATTCTTATTGGGCTGGCTGAATTTACCAGTCCTACATCTGTGTCATGCTGAGACCATAACTCAGTTGGTATCTGACGCTCCACTTCTTCAAACAGTTTAGCATCAATAGTCTCTACCAATTTGGGTGTTGTTATCATCTGCGTTTGTATTTTTTTATGAATGACTACTTCCTGAGGAGGACCCATCAATATAGTCTCACTCAAAATTTTGATGTAATTTTTGTCAGCAGAATGAAAAATCAATGGATTTACTGTTGGTTCCCATTGGCACTGTCTAGCCTTTTTCATCACTGGCTGCAAATCTTTTGCATTCCAATTTTTCCCTACATTTAATGATACATGTGGAGCAGAATCTTCTACATTAAACCAACTTTTTACAAATTCACTCTC
Organism: Myxocyprinus asiaticus; assembly: GCF_019703515.2. NCBI lineage: Eukaryota > Metazoa > Chordata > Actinopteri > Cypriniformes > Catostomidae > Myxocyprinus > Myxocyprinus asiaticus. The sequence goes on along the minus strand of NC_059375.1, from coordinate 1,458,027 downwards.
AGTTATACTCAAAGCTGCTCCCTGTTTACATATTATGATGTATTGTGAGGTCATTGCGATTTTTTTTTGTCCTTCAGTTCCTTCCTGCCATTTTTTTTCTATTTTTGCATCTCTCTCAGGATCATATATCATCGTACAGTGAAATTCTGATTTTGGCAACTGTGCTTTAGGAATCTGTGCTTCAATAAACTTTCCCCATTTATTAATTGTCTGTCTCTCATCATTTTCTATCTGTCCTATCCAGTACACATTTGCTCTTGGCTCAGAAATCATCATTTGAGTTCTTATTCCCTGTAAATCTGTATACACTCCCTATGGAAAACACCAAATTTGAAGTCCCAATTTACATAATGCATCTCTCCCTAACAAATTAACAGGAGTCTGATTTGATACCAGGATAGGTATAATTGCACTTTTGTTTTTAGTTTGTAGACACACTGGAGCGGTCATAGGAATTAGCTGCATTTGTCATGAGAATCCTATTGTCTTTGCAAATTTTCCAGACAAGGGGAGATGTGAGGCATAATTTGAATTTACACACGTATAAAACGCTCCTGTGTCTACTAGCATGGGCATGGTTTTTCCCTCTATTTTAAACTACAGTATAGGTTCTAGATCAGCATTGGTTGTTAAAATTGGAAACCGACTCTCCCCTGTAGGATTCTCTGGGCATCCCTAATATCCTTGATTTGGACCTCCCCAAATCTTTACTGGGCCTTGAGATGGACCCTGAAAGGGCTGTTGCCAACTCCACCCCCAGGTGGCTGTTGCCATGGATTTATGGGGCAATCATTCTTGTTATGTCCAGGCTGTCCACATCCCCAGCACACTCCCAGAGTAAAATTATTAGGCCTGCCTCTTCCTCTCTGTTCCCCTTGTGATGGTTTTCTTTTTCATCCCATCGTCCCTGACTGTTGAGCATAGACATTGACAAAGGGTGCAGGGATCTGGTGTGTATTTGTAGGGATTGCTGTAGGTGGATTCAGCTGGATAGTTGGTGATGGAACATTTAAAGGAGCCATTACTGTCATTTGCTCTGATTCTTCTTTCTTTACTGTAGCTTGAATCTTTTTCTTATGCTTATGTGTTAGTTCTTCAAGTTGTAACTGAGTCAGTTTTCTCTGCAGCTCTTTCTCTTGGTTCTTGAGCTTTTGTTCATTTTTTCTGTATTGCTCCACTGCATGAGTCACATGATCGCAAAACTCCATGTGTGTTTTGGAGGTTAAGCCAACCACGTCCTCCAGCTTGCTCTTTACAGCTTGTGGCATGGCATCTATCACAGCATTTCTAAACAATGTAGCCATTAATGGGTCTCCTTCTGGATTCCCTTCAGTCTCTTGCTTCCATCTGTTTAGTTGTCTCTGAACATATGTGATTGGGTTTTCTGTTTCCCCCAGCTGCTCCCCCTTTAATGCCTTAGGGTTCACTCTGGTTGGATACTCAGCACGCATTGCCTGCCACACTGCTGGATGGTATGCATCAAAAACAGTTCCATCCATGTAATAAGAGTCCACAGCTCTGTCCAGACCAGATGTTTAAAGGATTTCTTCCATCTTTGCTCCTCCTACAATTTTTGCCAGGAGTGCTTTAATGTCCCCCACAGATAAAAGTCTGCCCATTGTTTGTTCTTCAAACTCTCTAATCCATTTCCCAGCCCCCTCGTGGATATCAGGGAGGCGAGAGACCAGCCCTTCAAGGTCCTGTGTAGCCCAAGGCACATACTGTCCCTGTGTACCTTTAATTAAAATGGGGAGTTGCTGTGCCAATGGTCTAAGTCTTCCTCTTTCTCTTTCCTGTGCCCACCTTCCTCCATCAAATGATGACTCCTCTTCACTTTCTCTCTCCCTACTGTCCAATAGTCTACTTCTATTTCTCACCAAATTATCTGTGTCTTGTATTAATTTTTCTGTTTCTCTAATTTTCCTAATTATTTGTGCTTCTATTATTTGCGCTTCTGCTTCAATCTCCTCTTCTTCTCTTCTCACTTGCCCTAACGGTTCTTCTTCACATACTTTTTCTTTGTCATACTGTACTTTTATTTTCTCTAACGCTGTCCGTGCCTGTTCATAACAATCTAAAGGCAAGTTTCTCTCACTTTTTCTATCCTGTTTCTTTTTCGGTCTCACTCCCAGTTTTGTTTGTCTTTCTTTTTCTAACTCCACATGTCCCTCTATCTGCATTTCTCCTAAAACTTCTACAGTTCCCAATACTCAAGGGAACTGACCTTCAGGGGGCACATATGGAGGTGGTTTAACAAAGACCCCTCCTTTTTTACTTATCTCTTTTTCTGCATCCTTCAGTATTTTTCTTGCCTGTCTTATATTTTTCAGAGAATTTTCTCCTTCCTTTTTGAACAGCGTTAGCACTTCTCTCTATTTTTCCCTTTTTGTTTCTCTCTTCTTATTTTTATTTTTTTTACTCTTATTTTTAGTTTTATAATTTTTTATCAACATTTCCATTTCCTCGCACAATGTTACATCAAATGTCCCTTCCTTTGGCCATTTTGTCATCATACTGTATCTTTGGTTCTCTTTTGCCATTCACTTGAAAGCTTATCTATAAGTTCTTCACACAATGGATATTTTAATCCTAATATGTCCACAGGAGTGGCTGCCATAATTTTTACTATAATACACCAAATCCTATCTTTAGGAAAAATATATCACTATATCAATAATTGTGACAATTTTTATTTTTGGACAATTTTGTGTTCAATTAATATGATCTTCCTAAAGAAATTCAGTTATTTGTATTTATTTATAACTAATTTTTCTTATCTTCTTTTATAACCTGCACTTTAATTGTATTAATTATTATACCACATACATGTACAAGTTTCCTATATATTGTCAATTTACTTTTAGGATCACTCTGCACCCAAATAGTGCCAAACCACTATTAGAGTCTTTATTTCTTTCACTGTTATTTCTACTTGGCATACAAAGAATGAAAAATTATTTTATCATCATTCATTTAGATAACTCATTAAATTGAAAGGATAAACGTATATCTTACTATTTTAGTTTATTTCCTACTACAATATTCTGCAAAGCCAATATCTTGAAACAATTTTTCTAATTTGTTTCACCTTCACTATTCAATACATAAGTTCATAAAAGGCCCTTTATTGTTGTGTGGGGCTCAAATTTCTCATACTTCAAATTTCTCATACATATATATTCTCATATATACTTGTCTCATGTGTTTGGGCTCATTATTTCTCATACATATATATTCTCATATATACTTGTCCCATTTGTTTGGGCTCATTATTTCTCATACATATATATTCTCATATATACTTGTCCCAGTTGTATGGGCACACACAGACGTTCTTTGTCCCTTTTTAAAAAATTTTATTCAGGGATCATTCTCTCATACTCTCCTCTCAAGTGTGACAATAACTGTGCCCCTCTGTTTAGTCACACTCACGTAACGGTTCAGGAGGCACCCACTGTCCACAAGATACAGAGTTTATTTTCTCATACAACCACAGTCACAGATATACTCACAGAGACACAGACACCGACACAGACAAATACAGATATATACATACACTTTTCCTATTCTACACTCCCTTGAGTGACGTAAGTTCTGCTCTTCAGTGATACACTTTTTGCCTACCCGGTCAAACCTGTGATTCGTGCCTACTTGGCTTCTTTAAACTTTATCCGCTTTCATTTACTGATATCCGTCAAGGCCCTGTTAACAGTAAAAACAGATCATTGCATGCAATTATTTCTTCTGGAATCAGAACCCTTTATTCTTTTTTTGGTCTTTGAATTTGGAGGAGCTTTTTAAATGTCCTTACCACCACGGGCAGATTCTGGCAAGCAACACAAACTAATTATATAAGCAAAAAATGCTTACCTTTTTAAGTGGCCACTGTTTGAGTTGTTCATCCAGCTAGCCTGTCGTGGTGTTCCACTATGCTTCTTTCCAGTGTCCCATCTGGGGTGCCTATTTGTTGTGGCTTCTGCCACCTTTGTGAAGAATCACTCTCAAAGTCTTGGGGTTTTGATGCCAGAAGATAGACTTTATTATCAGAGATAGCAAAGCCGAGTCAGTCTGCAGAGCAACTCCCGCAAAATGTTTTTGTCCCCCTTTATACATATGATCTCCCAAGGCGTGTCTAATATATTCCATATGTGTCACTGTGGAGAAACCTCACCATATTTTCTTTAGCGTTAACACAGGAGACTCAGTTTACCATATGCGAGGAGCCCCACATTCCACAGACACAGCAAGTCACATGTTTGACCACCAGAAACAATTGTAGAATAAAATGGCTATATTAACATTGATTATACTTGATTCATTTATCCTCAACTTTATAAAAATATTCTACATTACCATCATTAAAATTTTCTGTGACTTGATATTTCAGAGATGCTCTGACCCACTTGTCTACTCATAACAATTTGGCCCTTGTTAAAGTCGCTCTGGTCTTTACTCCTGCATTCAACACTTTGACAACGAGAACTGATTGTTCGCTTACCATCTAATCTACCCAGACCTTGACATGTGGCCATGTTAGGAGATGATCAACATTATTCGCTTCACCTGTGAGTGGTCATAATGTTTTGGCTCATAGGTGTATCTCAAGACACCTGCTCATGTGCACCTTACATAATTACAATGAAGTAAAAGTCTGGCTACAAATATTCTCATTTTAGCTCATTTAAGTCAAAGTCCCAACTTCAGTATGAAAAAAGTTGCATCTGACTTCAACTGAAGTTAAAAGTTCACATTTATAGATTTTCCTTCTACTGTTGGCTGATCTGGAATCAGTTATTCTAAGAGTTGGCCTATTGCCTAATGTGAGACTCATTAAGCAGGCGCTGTCTGTAATTACAGTACAATTAGAGAGGGGACATCCAAATCTATGGTAATTACACACTTCTTAAAACCATTACATTTTCAAAGTAGTTTTCAGGGCAAATCAGTGAATGCTGTATTTTTTTATGTATTCAGACTATTGTTATGTGCAAAATGTCATGCCGTTATCAGAAAAACCTTTAATGAAGGGAAATGTTACTATAGGGTCACTAAATAACTTGGGAACTGTTCTTGAAACAATACACGGTTAACAGGAAAAGCATCAGGGAGCCTGTCTGTCATTACATCTGTGGGTGAGGTGACTTCTCAAGGGTAGATTGTGTAATTAGATCTGACTCAACTCCAGTGACAACTATAATTGTAATTACAGTTTCAAAAGGCACAGTCAGAGTGGAGATGAGATAAGATTTTTAAAATGTGCCTTTTAAAATACACAATTGCAGCAGAAATCGTGCAACAATAGAAACTTGAAAAACTTGGAAATGTCAACTTTAACCTCAATACCTCTTGAAGAAAATGTAATGTGCATGACAGCATCCGCGTGTCAAAGGAGAAAGGATGTGCATGTCCTCTTCCAACCTGCCCTGACTGCTGAACATTTATTGGGGGAAAAATCTGAGAGACAAAGCTGGTGTTTAAACATTAATCTACCTTTATGGTTCAAAACAGGTTGAAATGCTTCAGATTGGACCTGATGAGACCACAAAGTCTGAAATCCTCTTTTGCTCAGCAAAACATTGTCAAATATTCAAATGGTGTGGTCGCCTGAAACTAACAATGCAATCAGTCACCACAGGGCACATTAAAATTTTATCATAAAAGAATGCAAATGCGTAAAGTCGTAGTCCTTATCGACATTAAAGCATCAGAAATTCAACCTATGTTTGTTATTTTTTATTCTCAATATGAAACATGCTAAATTACTTAAACAGGTCTATAAATCATTTACCACCACCAACAAGAGTGGGTGTTTGTGTTTTGTTTTTTGTCAGTTCATGACAAAAAATTACTAAACTGTCATGACTAGGGTACAACATGGCTAAAGGCCCCTCATAAAGGGATAGTTCACTTAAAAATGAAAAGGCTTTAATTGTTTATTAACCCTAGGGTTGCCATCCATCCCGTAAAATGTATACAATGGCGTGCGAGTCTCTGTGAGCGATTGCACAGAAAACACACAGGAAAATAGTGGAGAATGTGTAGCAAATGTAAGTACAGCACAGAACCTCATTACAGAGTATTTCACAGACATAACTAAATAAACAAAGCAGAATATACAACTCTGCTCATGGAAATCCGCTTTACTTTCTTCTACATGCCTCAAACCAAACACTGAATATCTTTAAAAGAGTTGATGTGACTAACCTGGCAAACTTGGGCAAATTCTGTGATTATTTAGTCCTCAAAAGCGCTCATTGTATCAACATAGAACCTTGTGCACTCGATTCGTGCTTCCACCCATACTAGCGCAAACTAGGCTCTTGGAAATTCTGTAGAAGTCTGCCAATCAGATTTGGTCTGACTGGACTGAGAAAGCGTTTCCAATTTTGTGTGCTATAAGCGTCAGAAGGTTAATACATAGACTGTGGGTGTGCTGTCTGAAGCTGAGACTATTTCAAACCTGACTCTTCTGTGAAAAAAAAAGGAGATGTTATTCCGAGTGTTGGACTCAGGCCATGTCCACACTATTTAGTTTTTTTGTACACATCCACTCTAGAACAATGTTTTCCTTAACCAATATGCTCTCTATAGCTGCAAACTTTGCAAACGATAATGTTAGGAATCTAAAAATGGAGGTTTCAAACTCAGGGTTAGTGTGGTTGTGGCCACAGTCACCACTTATTTTCATTGCTTCTCTTTTTTTCATACAAAGAAAGAATGGCTACTGAGACTTACATTCTGCCAAACATCTTTTATGTTTTATGTAAATGGTGTCAGAATTTTAATTTTTGGGTGAACTGTCCCTTTAAGAAAAAATACAGATGGAACAACATTGGCTGGCGATGAAATTCCTTTGGATCACGTGTCAGGAGCAATTGGTGCCGCTGAAGCAAATAAAACTTTTAATAAAAAACTTCATGGATCTTATGTGGATTTTGTTTTAACCAAATACAGTATATTAATACTATTGCTGTGACTTAGTGCACTGTGTATTTGTCTTTGTATCAAAGTGCCTTTTGTATACCAAAAACGTGGTGGTGTCTCCACAAAAATATGTAATTGCTATTGCTGCACTAACGTGAACAGTTGTCAGCACCTGTGCTGTTACCAGTTTTAAAGTATCTAATAACAGGTTAGACTGAAGATGGGTTTTGCTGGTTGGGATTTGTTTTGTATTGCTTGCATTTTACAGACACTTGGAGGGTTTAGATGTCACGTTTAATTCATAACATGCAATCTTTTGAACAAATACATGTTATCCGTGTTGTTTCAATTGACAACATTTGTTTTGTTTATATGTGCATTATGCAGTGATTTGTAACCAATATAGATTAGTAGATGTGCATGGCAATGACAAATTATCAGTATTGTTCGAATTGATTATTTTTACACTCAATCCTTTCTAATCACCCCTGCAAAAAATCTTGTAGCAAATTTCCCACTCAGTATATTCACATGCAAATTAACTTATAATTCGAATTGAAGTTTGAAGTTTGCAGCTGTTCACCGGTAGTGGTGACCCTGCAGCAAATCTTCGGCAACAATAAAGAGTTTGCCGCAAAGCTCATTTGCATGTGAAAATAATGAGTGCCGAATTTGCGGCACGTTTGCCAGAACTCTCGATTTTTGTAAGGGCACCCCTCAGACTGTGGTGTACATGTTCATACCGTCAGTCACATTGTCCAGCAAGTGACTGAAAATAGTTTATGAAAGTGTCTTGAAAGTTTTCTTTCTCATTGAGCAAATCAACAACTCTTCTAGAGAAATCCAGTTTCTTTTTGCGATCAGCTTGTTAGAGAACTCTCTTGCTTGTTTTTTGAACTGTGATTACCTGGTTGTTTAGCAAATTGTCAAGTAGTTCTTCTTATTTGTAATAGGCAGAGGGCAGACAAGCTGAAAGGTGCATTGTGCCACTTACTGTACCGGAGTAAAATTGACTGTCAATTAGCTCCACCAATTGTAAAGACAATATTAGCACTGCTTTTAATGTTAATAGCAAATTCGCCTGCAGTTCCTCTAGGTTTTTTGCAATGCTTTTGGTGTGAAAAAGTCTTAAGATGACCTTTTGTCATTGTATGTGATAACTTCATGGTTCAGAAAAATTTTACAGAGACAAACTGGTGTTGAGGAATGTGCTGTGGTGTTTTTTTTTTTTATTTTTTTTTTGTTGTTGTTTTGTTATTTTATGTTTTTAGAAAAAAATCTAATCAAAAGTGCCTTTTACTCCAGATGGCCTTTAGTCCAGTTTTACCCCTTGTCTGAAGGAAAATATTTGATATACATTATCAGAATGTACTGCCAGCTTTTTATCTTCACTTGGACCATTAGGGACTGACCAGATTTCTGACCCAAACAGAAAGAGTCTGTTAATGAATTCAGATCAATTGAGTTGTGAACCAGCAATGGGATCGTGCAGAGCCAATCATCTCTAGAACAGAATATCCAAATTTAACAAATCACATTGTGGTATGTAAGACTGCACTGGTTTCTGCATGGGAGCTGGGATACATATTCATGCCATTGTTTATTTATGTATGCATATGCTAATGCTGGTGTTTTTGGGTCCACTTAGCCTCATTTGGGCGAGATATGAGCTCTTCATCTTGACTCTCAACAGTAATGAACCTGTAGTTATTCATTGTGTGTGGATTACAGTGTCAAGATGGCATTGGGAAGTAAGTAAGGGATGTTCTCTTGCTTTTTTTATTGTTGTTCAAGACAGACAGCATTTGATTTGAACTGGCTAAGCTTCCAGGAAGCCTTCCATTTGTCTAGATTTGCAAAACAAAAAGTAGCGAACTACTTTGAAGTTATTCAAGGGGACAATGGGCCTCATTTACTAATAATTGCATGGATTCACAACAGGTGCGTACACACATGGATTTGTTCTTACTCTCATCCTAATGATAATGAATCCGGACTATTCTAAATGAAGGAGCACATGCACAAAGTTAGTAATTTGCATAAAACACGCCCAAACCATCTTTATATAAGGGCTTTCAGCACCACCGTACCTGTACAATTGTAAATGTATAGAGAAAGATGACGCCGACACAAAAGGCCAAAAAACATCACACCATAAAACAGCGCAGTACAGCATTACAATTTAGAATTATTTTATAATAATTTCCACTGAAGATGTTGGAGTAACTGGAGGTGTGTTTGGAGTGCTGCTTGTGCAGGAGCATTTATCTGTGCCTCATCGTCCACAGGTTTCCACTGTGTGTGACAATGAAGAGCATGCTTGAGATGAACTATGAGACAAGTGATGTTTGAAGGATACTAAGAAAAATCAAGGGAAATATCACTTATGAGCAGAATATTTGTATCAATCAAGCTGTAATTTTGACAATTATTCAAAAATTGTTCATATATAATTTAATTGTGTGTATTAGGATACATAAAATGAAATTAGCCTTAGCAAGACAAGGGAGTCGGTCATTTTATTTTAAAAAGGTTAAAAATGTCATTTCCATCAGTGTCATTTCAAGTCAAGTCATTTTTATTTGTATAGCGTATTTCAAAGCAGCTTTACAGGAAATCATGCATTAACAAAAACAAAAAATGAAACTGTAATATCTATAGAGTCTTAGAGTAATCCTTGTGTAGTTTGATTAAATATGATTGTAAATTGTGTATAGAAAGTAAATAATTAAATAATTGTATTTAGAACCCCAGTGAGCAAGCTGAAGGCGACTGTGGCAAGGAACACAAAACTCCATAGGATGTTGGTTAATGGAGAAAAATAACCTTGGGAGAAACCAGACTTACTGAGGGGGCCAGTTCCCCTCAGGCTAAACAACATGAATATAATGCCAATATTAGTTATTTATGTGTAGTGCAAGTCAAGATTTTAAATTTGTAAATTAAGTAAGCGTTAAGGTCCAGTGTTTTAAAAATTAAAAAAAAAGGGGAGGAAGATGGCGTCGTAGAGCGAACACGCATTTTGGCGAGCTCCCGTGACATTAGTTCAAATATTCGGTTAATATATACTTTTACTCAGTGAAATCATTCTACTTGGTTGGAGCGTTACTGTGCCATGTCTTTAGATCAATATTTTTTAAAAGGATCTGACAGAATGCCCAAAGCTAAGAAGATTGCGCCGAAAAGTTCTACTATCAGCGGCGTCGAGCAGGATGTTAATATGGACGACGCGAGCGTGAATAGTCGTGAGGAGGAAAGCTCCAACTCCAACTTTGCTCAAGCTTTGGACAAATTAACCGAAAACATTACGAAGGTAATAGATGAGAAACTGAATACTGTCCTATCTGCGATAAACGATCAAACAGTTCAGTTCCAGGCTTTGGTCGAGCAAGTGGGCGAGGCGGAGGAGCAGATCGCCGGTGTGGAGAATTCGACCGAATGCCTGCAAGCTACGGTGGCTGATCTTCAAAAAAAAGTGAGCGAAATGTCAGCGCATATCGACGATCTGGAGAATCGCAGGCGCAGGTGTAATTTGCGTCTACTCGGGTTGCCAGAGGGAACCGAAGGCAGTGATCCGGTGCATTTCTTTGAAAAGTGGCTGCCCGATTACTTGAAGATTATTACAACGAAAGCAGGGCGGATCAAGCTTGATCGTGCTCATCGCTCTTTGGCGCCATTGCCAGGACCTGCGCAACGACCCAGACCTGTCATCACAAAGTTCCATAATTTTACGGACAAGCAGCGAGTGTTGAACGCAGCTCGTCATGTTGGTATGGATCCCGAGAGGAGCGCTGATGCAGGACCGAGGATTTCATTCTTCAACGATTATTCTGCGATGGTGATAAAGAAACGCAAAGCTTTCGACAATGTCAAAAAATGACTGCAGATGATGAAGATCGAATATGCCCTGCTGTATCCTGCAACTCTGAGGCTGACCATCAACGGGACAATGAAGCGCTTCGCCTCACCGGATGACGTGACTGCGTTCATTGACAGCCTGGGCTAACGTGACAAACTTTCGTGGGTAGTTATGTGGTACATGAACAAAATAATTCACTGAGTGAAGAAGTTGTATCATGTTGCTGTGAGCTTGGTGAGGTCTGTGTTTACCCTGTGTTCAAGGATGTGAGTGGTGTTTGGGGGGGTAGGCAGTTGCCTGCAGAAGAAAAGAGTAAGAATAGTCCTTCCTGCATGTTTGGCAGGTTTGTTCCCTTGTTCTCTGTGTTTTATTGGTATTTTATTTTATTTTTGTTTAAAGCTCAGATTTCTGAGGGGTACACTTACAGGAATATATTTTGTGATTATCTGTATTATGTATCCACTGATTGTCTGTACAGTATTTAATGTCTAGTGTGCTTAGGATTTGTGCTTGGAATATTCGAGGTATCCATAATCCTGTAAAATGAAGAAAGATACTTACTTTTTTTTAAAAAAGGAAATATCGAAATTGCTCTTTTACAAGAGACTCATTTGAGTGATGTAGAACATTTAAAATTACAACAGGGTGTTTTTGGGCAGATATATTTTTCATCTTTTACATCTAGAAGTAGAGGTGTTACTATTCTCATTAAACGTAATTTAACATTCAAAGTTTTAAACTGTATTAAAGATAGAGACGGTCGCTATGTTATTATTGAAGGTGTGTGGCAAGGTAAAACTATTCTCATACTAAACATGTATTATCCTCCAGCTCATCCATCTGACTTTGTTACTAAAGTGTTTTTGGACATGATTGCCAGGTCAGCAGATTTAACAATTGTTGGGGGAGATTTTAATTGTGTAATGAATCCTCTTGTAGATAGGTACCCACATAGCTCTGCATCTCTAACTGCTCAGGCGAGATCTCTTCAGAATATTTGTAAAGATCTTGGTTTTGTAGATTATCACCCTGCTGATAAGGAATATACATTTTTTTCTACTTCCTATCATTGTCAGTCAAGATTAGATTACTTTTTTATGCCGAAAACAGATTTGCATTTAGTACTATCTTGTAATATAGAAAGTATTTTACTGTCAGATCATGCCAGTGTCACTATGGAGCTTCAATTTAGGAATACTGTGGACTATTCTATACAGTGGAGACTTAATATTGCAACCCTTAGAGACAGTGCATTTTCAGCTTACTTTTCTTCTGAATTTAAATCTTTTCTATCTATTAATTCTTTATCCACAGATAATCCATCTTTATTATGGGAAACCTGTAAAGTTTATGCAAGGGGGCTAATTATTTCATATACTTCCTCCAAAAAACGTCAAAGAATGGCGAATCAAAGGGCCTTGGAAGCTCAGTTATTGGTTAACGAGAATTTACAATAGATCTCCTTCAGCAGATTTATTGAAAGAATTACAAGCAGTTAGAGCGGCTCTAGATTGTCTTCTCACTGTGGATGCAGAGAAGAAAATAAGATGCTCAAAACAAAGATTTTATGAGCACGGAGACAAGCCTGGGAAATTTCTAGCATATATTGCCAAAAAACGTGCAGCATCTCAGTATATTGCTACCACTGTTGATTCAGATGATAATATTTTCCATGATAATAAGAATATTAATAATACATTTAGAGATTTTTATATAAATCTATGTTCTTCTGAGAAAACAGGTGACCATCTCAAACAAATGGTTGACTTTTTTCTGAGATTAATCTTCCAACAATTTCAGTTACACAAAAAGAATTTCTCAATAGCCCTATTACTAGACAGGAGGTTATTAATGCTATTAATGCTCTAAAGAATGGTAAATCACCAGGGCCAGATGGGTTTTGCGGAGAGTTCTTTAAGGAGTTTCAAGAGTTACTAGCAGACCCATTGCTTAATATGTTTAATTATTCATTTGTGGTTAAAGAATTACCAAAGACCCTTGGAGAAGCTTATATCTCGCTTATATTAAAGAAAGGTAAAAGTCCTGACATATGTTCTTCTTACAGGCCAATTGCATTACTGAATGTTGACCGGAAATTGCTTTCTAAAATTTTAGCAATGCGCCTTGAAAAAATTCTGCCTACGATAATTGGGACTGATCAAACAGGATTTATACAGGGTAGAAATTAATCTGATAATATTAGACGCCTTTTAAATGTTATTTACACCTTTAAAGTGAAATCCATAGATGGGCTAATACTGTCTTTGGATGCGGAGAAGGCGTTTGATCGGATTGAATGGTCCTATCTTTTCTTTGTTTTGGATAAATTTGGCCTAGGTGAAAATTTTGTACAGTGGATCAGAGTACTGTATACAGACCCGTGTTCTGCTGTATTGACGAATGGCTTTAGATCAGATTATTTTCCTATGCATAGAGGCACCAGGCAGGGTTGCCCCCTGTCGCCTCTTTTATTTGCGATGGCAATAGAGCCTCTAGCTGAAGCAATCAGATCAGCAACATCTATTTCAGGTTTACAGATAGGACATATACATCATAAGATTGCACTGTATGCCGATGATGTATTGCTTTTTTTATCTGAGCCTGAGAAGTCAGTTTCCGCTCTAATTGAGTTGATTAACTGGTTCAGTACCTTTTCTGGTTATAAAGTTAATTTAACTAAATCTGAAGCTATGCCTTTAGGTACTCTTATTTCTAAACCTAACATTGTGCCCTGTTTTCCTTTTAAGTGGTCACCTCTAGGTTTCGTCTATTTAGGTATTTCTGTCTCTACATCTTTGAAGCATATGTATGAATCTAATTTTGTTCCTTTATTTGAGAAAATATGGCAGGATTTAGAACGTTGGAATTCCTTGCCAGTATCTTTGTTGGGCCGGATAGCACTTGTAAAGATGATTGTGTTACCCAAATTGTTATATCCTATTCGAATGGTTCCTATACTGTTCTCAAATAGGGCATTAAAGGGCCTGAATAGCTGGCTGACTTCTTTTATATGGAATAAATGCAAACCTAGATTAAAATTATCAGTACTTTATCTGCCAAGTTCTATGGGGGGGCTGGATTTTCCAAATATTAAGATGTATCAGTTAAGTTCTCACCTGAGATACATTGCAGAGTGGGTTAGGAATGATTCTTCCTCTACTTGGTTAGATATTGAATCCTCCTTTTCACAATTTCCTTTAAGAGCTCTTCTTTTTGTTAAGAGCTTTCAAAACATAAAAGAGATATATGATAATCCAATTATAGTTAATACTCTGAAATCATGGAGATCAGTCTGTAGGCTTGAAGGTAGATCTAAATTGACTTCTTTCTTTACCCTAATATTAAACAATCCTGATTTCACCCCAGGAATGTTGGATGATGGTTTTAAATGTTGGTGTAATTTGGGAATTATTAGGCTTGGGATATGTTTTCAGATAATAAATTAATGTCATTTGTGGAGTTAACACAGAAGTACCAGTTGTTCAAACATGATTTTTTTCGATTCCTCCAATTGAGACATTATATTACTAATAACACAGCACTTGTTAGAAATTGTGAGATATCTTCTATTGAGAGATTACTATTTTTATCATCGGGAAAAATGTCTTTGGGTAGATTTTATGGTGCTATGTGTTCAATTTCTTCTGCTGATACACAGAGAATTAAAACTAAATGGGAAGAAGAGTTAGCTACTGATATTGATGATGAAACATGGGATGACATTTGGTCTTATGCTAAGAAAATATCTGTTTGTTCACATACAAGAGAAATACAATTTAAAATCATACATAGACTCCATATTTCTCCTAACCGCAGGCATTTTTTTTAACCCCTCTATATCGCCTATGTGTTTAAAATGTAAAACTGAAGTAGGTACTTTAACACATTGTCTGTGGTCATGTAACAGACTGCAAAGGTATTGGTTTTTGGTGCTGGGGGAAATGGAAAAGATCTTTAATATGCAGTTGGATTTTGACCCAGTCTCATTGGTACTGGGTATACCTAATAAATGCATTGTTTCATCTGCTAACAAGAAATTGTATAATATTCTCTCCTTTGCTGCCAGAAGAAATATTTTACTTAATTGGATTAGTGATAAATCTCCATCACTTAAAGGTTGGCATAAGATAATTTTTGAGCTGATTCCCCTGGAGCGTCTTACCTATGTATTACATCAAAAAACAGGCCAGTTTTATAAAGTCTGGACTCCATATTTGGACTATATGGAACCTCATCTTCGCCCTATTATACTACAAGGATAGTATAATATATAGTATAATAATCCTCTCTCCCTGATCTGTTATATATGGGGTAGTCCTGTTTTATCTATTTGTAATATTATTATTTTTTTTTTTTTGGGCGATGTCTTGTTATTTTTCAATAAAAATAATATAAAAAAAAAAAATAATTAAAAAAAAAGAATAGATTTTTTTATAAACTTTTAGATTAATAACTAATGTCTTTGAAGTTCATCCTGGATTAACTGCAGAAGTTCACATAGATGCATTGTCCTTTGTTAGTTGGCTGATGAAGGCTTTTGTTGGCAATTAATTGATAGTCTATGTATTCCATTTCAAGAGTGTAGTCCATCATTAGACCAAGGTGATGCAGGCATAGATCAATGAGGTGCATCGCAGATCAACCAGCAGGTCATTTCGGTGAGGTTCGGTGGGGTCCATCCTAAATCCAAGGTTCAGGCAGTGACATATGAAGTATCCGATGTCTTACAGTTGGAGTTGGCATCAGTTCATCCTCTGAAATCAAAAGACTGAAGTGATGTCTGGCTAGCACCGGCTGTAGTTTGTCGTCATTTCTCAGCGACACGTAGCAGTGGAGTCCGACACCAAGCAGGAATGGAGCTGGATCTGGCCAGCTCTGGTAACCTCGGGATATGAATCCCCAGGTTGAGACATGGAAACAAATAGAATAATATTAACGTAGATGCCATTCAATTTTATGCAGTTATAGATCATGATGGATGTTTCTGGTTCCAGCAGACCTAACTAAAGCAGCCTAATTGTGAGTTGATTGATAAATTAGGTGTATGCCTGGCTAAATAGATGAGTCTTTAGTCTAGACTTAAACTGAGTGTGTCTGCATCCCACACTGTGTGTCCAGCGAGGAGTTAATAATATTAAGAAGAGGTTCTGAGATTACTGGGAATACCTCTTTTAAGAGCTTAGTTGGTATTGGATCTAGCATACATTTTGTGGCTTTTGATTTTTTGATAAGATTTGTTAGCACTTACTTGTGAGCAAAATTATGAGACTGAGGTGCTGTGACAGTTGATTGCATAGTTCCAATTTTATTTCTGATTATTTCTATTTTATCAGTAAAGAAATTCATGAAGTTATTACTATTGTGCTGCGATGGAATATCTGGTTCAGTCGATGCTTTATTCCTAACCAATTTAGCCACAGTATTGAATAAACACCTAGGATTGTTGTGGTTATTTTTTGTGAGTTTGCTAAAATATGCTGACCTGGCAGCTATTAGTGCCTGTCTCTAGCTACAGACACTATCCTTCCATGCACCGCGAAATACCTCTAATTTTGTATTCTTCCGAGCTGCTCTCTTGAGAGCATAAGTGTGATCATTGTACCACGGTGCAAGGCTTTTTTTTCTTTAATTGTCTTAATCGAAGGGGGGCAACACTAACAAGAGTGCTAGAGAAGACTGTATTTATACTTTCTGTTATTACATCAAGTTATTCTAGACTTTTTGGCTTACTAAGTATGTAAGACAATTCTGGAAGAATATTAGTGAAGCTATCTTTAGTGGTCGAAAGAATAGTTCTACCTGAACAATAGCATGGTGTAGACTGAGTGACATTAGCTGATCACAACAAACAAGAGATGAGGTAATGATCTGAGATGTCATCGCTCTGTGGTAGAATTTCTATAGTATCAACATCAACTCCATATGACAGAATTAAATCTAGCATATGATTATGGCGATGAGTTGGTCTTGTCATATTTTGTCTGACTCCAAGAGATTTGGGAATATCGATTAATGCTAATCCCAATGTGTCATTGTCTATGTGAATGTTGAAGTCACCAACAATTAAAGCTCTATCTACATTAACTACTAGATCTGATAGAAAATGTGCAAATTCACCAAGGAAATCAGAGTAAGGCCCAGGTGATCTATATACTGTAGCAAGGGCAAAAGACAACAGAGATTTTTTATTTGTATCTGACGGTGTCATATTAAGCATTATTAGTTCAAAAGACTTAAACTTATATCCTGTCCTCTGAGTAACACCAAAATCTTCACTGTAAATTGTAGCAACACCTCCTCCTCGACCCTTGAGATGAGGCTCATGTTTATAACAATAACCTGGGGGAGCCGATTCATTTAAATTAATATATTCATCTGGTTTAAGCCAGGTTTCAGTCAAACACATCCAAACTATGATCTGTAATAATTTCATTTACAGTTAGTGCTTTGGTTGAAAGAGATCTAATGTTTAGTAGCCCTACATTTATATGATGTTTATCTTCAATTTGTTTTATTTTTTTGTTTTTTTAATGTTTGACCTTAATCAAATTTTTATTAAATGATTTAGTAGTTCAGGGAACAGACACAGTCTCTATGTGATATCTAGGTGATACAGTCTCTATGTGTTGTAGTTTATGTGACCTGTGTGACATCTCAAGGCAGCTAGCAGACATTCAGATTAACCAGTTTGTCTGCTTCCTGACCTGGGCCTCAGTTAGTCAAATACTATCATTATTAAGACTATGAGTCAAATTACTAGAGAGGAGAGTGGCACTTTCCCTGGAGGGATGGAGTCCATCTCTTTTTATCAGGTCAGGTCTACCACAAAAACTCTTACAATTGTCTATATATCCTATGCTATTCTCAGACATCCAGCCATTCAATGACACTAATCTACTATAAACCTCATCACCATGATGAGCAGGGAGGCGGCCAGAGCATATTACAGTGTCTGACATCATTTTTGCAAGTTCACACACCTCTTTAACATTATCTCTAATGATCTCCGACTAGCAAAGCCGAACATCATTAGTGCTGATTAGTGAAATTTACATTTAGCATTAGCCAGCACTTGTAAATTTGATCTGATGTCAGACACCCGAGCCCCCGAAATGCATTTAACAATGTTGGCTGGAGTCTCTATTTCCACATTTCTTACAATAGAATCATCAATTATTAGGGCTCTTTCAACATGATTCTCAGTGGGTGCATCACTGTATGGGGAGAATCGATTGGAAACCCTAACAGGAACGGGAGAGTGGTGTCGCTTTGCTGAGTGAGTATGCCGCCAAGACGTCACACAAATGCCCTTCTGCGGGGGCTCTAGAGCCGGAACCAAAGTGTGTGTGTTGCTCGCTGTACTATCCGCATCTGAAACAGTATCTACAGGGTTCTCTTTCTCACTGACCTCCACTAGTGTTCGGATGCGTGCCTCAAACTCATTAACCTTCTCCGTCAGCCTGACCAATTCCTTACATTTATCACGTGAATCCCTCACTGCGAACGGAAGAAGCTATAGTAAACATGTGGCATGTAATGCAGGAAGCAATAATATAAGCGGATGCCATGACTTACTGCAATTGTTTGTTGTTGTTGTTGTTTTTGTTGTTGTTACAGTTGTTCTTGAGCGGCGAGGGTTTGAGATCGATGTGGTTCCTAATCATCAGAGGTTTGAGATTGATGCAATAATCCATGTAAAACACAGTGGAGAAAATGAATGCATGCAATCGAGACACGAGATGTAGACAACCGGAAAAAGTGGGGAAAAAAAGAAAAAAAACGCAAAAAAAAAAACCGAGAGAAATGGGTGTGCGCAGTAAAATACACACCGATGAAACAGTAGAAAAGAGGAAAAACCCAAAACACGCTATAAAATGCAAAGGATAAAATTATGAACGTATAAGAATAAGAATAAGCAATGCTAAGCAGGCTAGCAAGCTACAAACACTCGTGCAATGTGCCAGCAGCAACAGGAACAGGAAGTGACATCATTTCAGAACAGAATTCTATTAAACACAATACAGAATTTGAGATGTGCTGGAAATGACACAAAAATGACAAATCGCCTGTGATGCATGTACATACACTATTAGATATTTTTAGCAGACTAATAAAAAATAATAATAATAATAATAATAATAAGAGTGTGAAAAATGTTTTAACAAAATTTTACTTTCTAGAAGTTCACAGTGCTAAAAGTGCCTGAAGTTGAAGAAACACTTGTATACACATGGTTAGCAACAAAAGATAATATCACAAGAATTAGAATCGCTGCCAGTAATGTGACATTAATTGAGCACTTCAAGTACGCGTCGATACTGTTACACCCGCAGCGCCTGCCATCTCCCCAACGCTGCCAGAGGTCGCCATCACCTGAGTTTTAACATTTCACGAACTACATTTCCCATAATCCTTCAGTCAGATTGATTACTCTTCCACCTGTATCACATTTAACCCTGTCTATTTAAGTTCCCAGTTTCCACGCATTCAACGTGAAATCTTGTTTGTCTAGTCTACAATTCTGAGCGTTATTACTATCATTGATTACCCTGTGTTTGACTCCTGCCTGTTCTCCGAATTCCCCAGCATTCTTGTGAGTGTTTTGGATTTACTGCCTGTTTATTGTATTACCCCTCTGCCTATCGGACTTACTTTGTTTGCCTTTCTGGACTGCCTATCTGTGTACCGATCCCTTGCCTGCCTTTGTTTTTGCTCTTTGTTTTGTTACTTTGTTTTTACTATTTATTTGCCTAATTAAACTGCACATGGATCTTAACACTACTGCTCAGGCGTTTCCGCAACAGAAGGCTTCGCCAAACCTAGATCCAGCAGCTTTTCAACAGTTACATGAGCTTGTTTCAGCGCAAGCAGCCACGCTGACTAGTCACCATCAGCAGCTGTGCAAGCTCACATCTATCACAGAAGAACTCTTCAAATCCGTGCAACCCAACCCATGTGTATCTCCGAAGGGTGTTTCCACTAGCAGTTCCGCCTGCAGCCCAACGCCCTCTACAGCTGTTGTTAATCCTCGACTCTCTCTTCCAGAGAAGTTTGATGGATCACCCAGAAAGTGTCGAGGATTTCTGTTACAATGTGAATTTTTTTTGTCGCAACTATCTCACATGTAACCCAACGATGAAGCTCGTGTTTCCTTCACTATATCACTGCTGTCAGGCAAAGCTCTAGACTGGGTTACGGCAGTTTGGAGTCAAGAAAACATCTTAAAGGGTTCTTTGTCTCACTTCCTAACTCACTTGTGGGAAGTTTTTGAGCACTCCGAGGGTGGTAAGGACCCTGGAGAACTTCTGTTGTGTCTAAAGCAGAACAATATGTCAGCTGCTGAATTTGCTTTATCAATCCGCACTCTAGCAGCACAAACCATGTGGGTGGAGGATACGTTAAAACTGTTGTTCCGTAAAGGACTAAACCCTGACCTTCAAACGGAACTAGCGTGTCATGATGAGGGAAGATCTCTGGATGAATTCATCAAACTCGCCATTCGCCTGGACAACCTGATCAAAGCCCGTCATCCAGTCAGCTCTCTACAATCAATTCCTTCTGACATCACTGCTACCAGTCTTCATGAGCCCATGCAAGTGGGTCGTTCCTCCCTCACCACCGAAGAGCAACAACGCCGTCTCAGAGAGAGACTTTGTATCTACTGCGGACAATCGGGACATTTACTGGCTGCCTGCCCTACTCGCCCCCCTACGAAGGGGGGCGCGATGGTGAGTTTTGAATTCTCTAATTTGATTCATATTGATCAGTTTCAATTGTCTGTCATATTGCATGTTCAGAATAGTGAACAGCAGATGTCAGCCATCTTAGATTCTGGGGCTGCTGGTAATTTCATTGACCAGGCCCTCACCATGAATCTAAGATTGTCTTTTGTCCCTTGTGTCCCTCCATTACATGTCCCAGCACTAGACGGACAACCCTTGGGCTCTGGCAAGATTCAGCAGATAACTCAACCCATTCATCTCCAAGTTGGACTCTTTCATCATGAGGAAATTCAGTTCCTGGTCACTCACTCTCCAAAAAACCTGATTGTTCATGGCTTACCATGGCTGAGGCTTCACAACCCTGAGATTTCCTGGAGAGATGGACAAATTACTCGTTGGAGTACCTCCTGTTTCCAGTCTTGCCTCAACCTCCCTGAACCCATCTCTCTCCCTCCGGTATATACCATGACTATCCTCCCAGAAAAGGAGATGTCGACCCTGCCACAATGTTATTTGGATATCCGGGAGGCATTCAGTAAAGCTAAAGCTACCCAACTTCCTCCTCACCGTTCCTGTGACTGTGCTATTGACCTTTTGCCAGGCTCCTCTCCTCCATGTGGACTAATTTACCCCTTATCTGAGCCAGAGACTAAAGCTATGGAAGAATACATAGCAGAATCCCTAGAAAGGGGTTTCATTCGACCCTCCACCTCTCCAGCTTCGGCGGCTTTCTTCTTCATAGGAAAGATGGATGGGGGTCTTCGTCCATGCATTGACTATCGAGGCCTGAACTCTGTCACCATCAAGTATCGCTACCCTCTTCCTCTGGTACCACCTGCGCTAGAGCAGTTAAGAAATGCCAAAATCTACACTAAGCTGGATCTTCGTTATGCCTACAATTTGATTCGCATCCGGGAAGTGGATGAATGGAAAACGGCCTTCTCTACACTAACTGGCCACTATAAATATCAAGTGATGCCTTTCGGACTTTCCAATAGTCCTTCTGTCTTCCAAGCTTTCGTGAATGACATTTTCCATGACATTATTGGCAAGTGGGTTCTAGTCTACATCGATGACATCCTTATATTCTCGTCTTCCCTCGATGAATATGTTCATCATGTCAGAGTGGTGCTCAACCATCTTATTCAACATCAGCTTTACGCCAAGATGGAGAAATGTGTGTTCCACCAGTCCACCATCTCCTTCCTGAGGTATATCATCTCCCCTGAGGGGGTTGCCATGGAGCGGTACTGCAGTGGCCCTTACCGGTGTCTATTAAGGAACTACAATGCTTCCTCGGCTTTGCCAACTTCTACCAACGTTTCATTCGAGTTTCAGCGCCGTAGCTGCCCCACTCACCTCTCTGCTCTGTGGTAAAGCCCAAAAATATAACTGGAAACCTTCTGCCCATCAAGCCTTTGATCTCAAGCGTCGCTTCACTACTGCCCCTATTCTCCATCATCCTGATCCCTCTCGACCCTTCGTGCTAGAAGTAGATGCTTCTGACTCTGGAGTAGGTGCGGTACTCTCTGTTGGGCCTCATGTATTCAGATAGAAGACAAAGGCAGGCCTAACACAGTTGTGAAACCTAACTCAGGCCCCCACATACCAAGTCATAAATCTTACTGATAAAAATCGCGCCAAAATCAAACAAAGGGAGTCCAAAACAAACTACAAATCCCATGAAGCCTTGCTCACTAAAGGATCGAACTCTCAACTCCTATTGGATGAGGCACACAACAGAACGTCCCTCAAACCATGACATCATCAGGAGTAGAAATACCCCTGAAATGCTTCCAGGATTTGCTTCCAGCAACTTTGCTTGCAGTGGGTAGATGCAGCTCATCGCTGCTCTCAGGTGCAACCTCGTGGCACAAGGAAGTAACATCCGACTTGAAACTGTGGCCATACAATCTCCATCTTGCTGGACAAGTTGAGATTACTCTGTGTTCAACCGAACACTCTAACGGATCCAAAGGAGACCGCCGAGCAATCCGCATCTTCATCCGTTTGCCTGCAGAAGTGAAGAGATTAAAGATTTCTCTTCCATCTTCAATCAAGTCAACATTTCTGATTTCTCCGCCAGCCCGCCGAGAATCAGCAGCCGTACGCCCACCGACAGAGCGAGGTAACGGCCTCCCATCATCACCCAAGCCTCGAGGAACTGAGTCTGAGTTAAAGGACGGATGAACACACATTCTGCATCCTCATACAATTCAAGTAAGAGGTTTACGTCTGGGCAGAGATAGAATATTATAGTGTGTTATTCTTGTGTTTCAAGGTTTTGCTTGTACAGCTTACGGACCGCCATGTCCACTCAATATTAATACTCAGGGTATTAATTACCACAAATTTGATTTGCTGTATTGTGGTCCAACCACATTGGACTGTTGTGCATTTCCAGCTCAGCTCAGCTCAGCTTTGTCCCTAAGCTATTGTACAAGCGGATACACGCGGTAACTGGTAGACACCATTGACTGGTTTCTCTCCGCCCACATTCACGGCCATATTCCCTGGCCGGAAGTCTCACGTGACATACTCTCCACGAGAGTCATGTCCGCCATTTTGTGCGCGTCCCTCCTTACACACACACACACACACACACATACACTTGCTCTCTCACACACACACACCCTCATGTGTTATAGAATTATTTTGATTTCCATATCTAATCATATCACTGTTTAGTTTGTAGTTGTAAGTCGCAAGTTTATTGACTGCATCGGATTCAAGCCTTCATTCATTGTTTTTTTTTTCTTCTGAAAATCGATATTCTTCGGATGTCGATTTTCCTAAGAAAACAATCTAATATTGAGACTGTTATACTATCTGGTTATTAGTCCCTGATTCCAGGGTGGTGCCCCTTCAATGTTAATCCTTATTAATTTTCTATTGATTTTTGATAATTGATAATTATCTTTGATGATTGTTGAATTTGAATGATCAATAAGCTAGTGTTAATTTTAATTAATGTTTCATCGATTTTAACAATTAACGATTATCTTTGATAATTGTTGATTTAAAGGATTAAAAAAGCTAGCATTGATTCTCATCAATGTTCTATTGATTTTAATAAATAATAATTATCTTTGATAATTATTAATTATTGCTAATAACCAAACCCGTTCCTAAACGTAGTGCACTACATTTACATTTACCCCATATGAGGTTTTAATGAGATTCAATTGATTAATTTAAATATTAATTAATAACTAAAGAAATAATTATTAATTATTTCTGATAGTAACACTGATCTAAACAACCAGTAAAGCCCTACATCTCCCAGCGTCAAGAATCTCCCACTAAACTCCATCCCTGTGCATTCTACTCATGCAAGTTATCTTCGGCCGAGAGAAACTACGATGTCGGCAATCGAGAACTCTTGGCCATGAAAACGGCTTTCGAGGAGTGGAGACACTGGCTAGAGGGAGCTCACCATCCATTTCTGGTGATTACGGATCATTGTAACCTAGAATATATTCAATCGGCCAAGCGCCTAAATCCTTGCCAAGCCTGATGGTCTCTCTTCAATTTCACCATCACCTTTCGACCTGGGTCTAAGAACACCAAGGCCGACACTCTGTCCCGCATTTATGATTCCTCCAGTGACAACAACCCTGTGACTTCCATCATCCCACCTACTCTCACTGTTGCTCCCGTACAGTGGGATATCATGGCTGATATTACCCAAGCTCAGAACCAAGAACCCACTCCCGCTGGCTGCCCTCCTGACAAAGCCTTTGTCCCCAGTTCCTTACGGAACAGGGTTCTTCAGTGGGTTCATGACTCGGCCTGCTCGGGACATCCAGGCGCTCAAGCTACATGCAGGTTAGTGCAAAACCGGTTTTGGTGGGAAAACCTAGCCACTGAAGTAGCTGACTATGTTAAAAACTGCAATGTGTGTGCCACCACTAAATCTCTTCAACAGCTGGTCTCCTTCAGCCTCTTCCTGCCCCTCGACGTCCTTGGTCCCATATTGCAGTGGACTTCGTCGTGGATCTACCCAACTCGCAGGGTTTCACTACCATCCTAACCGTGGTGGATCGATTCTCTAAAGCCTGTAGATTCATCCCTCTGCCCAAAATTCCTTCATCCATGGAATGTGCAGAGAGCCTGTTTCATTACGTCTTCCACCTTTATGGCCTTCCTGAGGACATTGTCTCCGACCGTGGTCCCCAGTTCACCTCCCGAGTCTGGTCCGCATTCTTCAAATTACTCAACGTCAACGTGAGTCTAAATTCTGGTTATCACCCTCAATCTAATGGTCAAGTCGAACGGCTAAACCAGGACCTGGGTAAATTCCTCCAAGCCTACTGTCAAGTCAACCAACACGATTGAAACCGTTTCCTACCCTGGGCTGAATATGCTCAGAACTCTCTGTTCAAACCTGCCACCGGAACCACACCGTTCAAATGCATCTTAGGGTTTCAACCACCACTCTTTCCCTGGTCTGGGGAACCTTCCGATGTTCCTGCTGTCGACAACTGGATGCAATGCAGCGCTATCTGGGACCAAGCTCATGTCCACCTACTACATGCCATTCGTCGTCAAAGTGGACAAGCCAATCTCCATCGCCGCCCAGATCCCAACTATGCTCCTGGACAATGGGTCTGGCTATCAACCCGAGATCTTCGTCTATGAATCCCGTGCAAGAAACTAAGTCCCAGGTATGTTGGCCCTTTCAAAATTCTCCGTCAAATTAACCCTGTATCATTTAAACTTCAGCTCCCTGCTAACTACCATATTTCCCCTACATTTCATGTGTCCCTGCTCAAACCTGCGGCACCTCCGAGAGAGGAAGGTTCTCAAGACCCTCAGAGACCCCTTCCATTCCTCATTGATGGAGAAGAAGCCTTTCGAGTACACAAGCTCCTGGACTCTTGATGCCGGGGTCAGACACTTCAATATTTGGTGGACTGGGAAGGCTACGGTCCCGAGGAACTTTCCTGGGCTAATTCTGAGGACATTCTGGACCGTAATCTCATCACTGAGTTTCACCGCAATTTCCCTCATCGACCCACTCCCAGAGGTCGAGGTAGACACCGACGTAGGCAACCTCCTCACGTCAGGAGCCATTCACGGGGGGCTCTGTTACACCCGCAGCACCTGCCATCTCCCCCGAACACTGCCAGAGGTCGCCATCACCTGAGTTTTAATATTTCACTAACTACATTTCCCATAATCCTCCATTCAGACTGATTACTCTTCCACCTGTATCACATTTAACCCTGTCTATTTAAGATCCCAGTTTTCACGCATTCAACGCGAAGTCTTGTTTGCCTAGCCTAAAATTCTGAGCGTTATTACTATCATTGATTACCCTGTGTTTGACTCCTGCCTGTTCTCCGAATTCCCCAGCATTCTTGTGAGTGTTTTGGATTTACTGCCTGTTTATTGTATTACCCCTCTGCCTGTCGGACTTACTTTGTTTGCCTTTCTGGACTGCCTATCTGTGTACCGATCCCTTGCCTGCCTTTGATTTTTCTCTTTGTTTTGTTACTTTGTTTTTACTATTTATTTGCCTTATTAAACTGCACATGGATCTTAACACTACTGCCCAGGCGACTTCGCAACAGATACCGTGTACAATAACTGTTTTTTGTTTTTTTTCCTGAACTCAATCTCAGCAGTTTATTTCAATTTTATCATCAAAATTGTGTTTACATGAATTAATTAATTAATAATTTTCAACATGAAGCTATTTTTCAAAGCTCTGACATAATAACGGCAGCTTCCCAATCCAGAAAAGCCAGTCGCTATGTGACTCAAAGTGATTATTAATCTGCAAAAGACTACTATATAAATAAATAAATATGTAGTCTGTATATGACTCATGCTAAAAATTTTATTAGTGCTCTGCCTGCTGTCATCTGCTACAGACAGAGCATGCGGTGCTCATAATAGTGTTTTCTATGTATGAGCAAAGTATCTTACCCAAGTAAGATATGAGCAGTTTGTGTCTTTATGCACATTCACAAGCACTCACATTTAAAATGCTGCACGTGCAAACAATATATTTATCTCATTAAATCGCAGCTTTTGCTGTTAAATAGTCTCACTAGTACATGACGTCATTTTAATCTGTGAGCTGAATGTTTATGTAATGACATTCGTACATCAGATTGTATCGGTTTTTGGTATCGGAGCATTTTTACGAGTACATGAGTGCGGTATCGGACCCGATTCCGATAATTGGTGGATCCCTAATTTTATGCATTGCACTGCTGCCACACGAATGGCTGATTAGATGAATAAGTATCTGTACAGGTGTCTAATAAACTGCTCAGAGTATATATATATATATATATATATATATATATATATATATATAGTTTGCTGCAACGGCCTGGAGCTTTTTTCTGATGGGTCAGTTACAATGACGCTTAATTTCCATGGTCCGTGGTCAAAAAGAGCATTTTATATTATTTTGTTTTATTAATAATTTTACACTATGTATTGTTAATGTAATGTCTGGTAAACTTTCTCAGTGCAAGCCGTTGTCATCCTATCATCACTGCTGAAGCCAACTGTAGAAGTATCAACAATAAGGAAGCGGGAAGTGGGGTGGCAGTCCAGGTAAATCAAGTTTTAATGGTTTCCCAGTCTAATAAACAGTCTTTGGCTTTTCAGCTTCACAGCAGTGCATTTACTCTTCAGCTTCACAACAAGGTATCTACTCTAGCTTTAGTCATAAGAGGCAACATAAATTCGTAATTAACTTAGGTTAACAGCTTTGCAGCATTTAGCTTCACGATCTAACAGGTCTGTGTGACTGGGACTCTCTCTGTCTCACTGGTGTTCTCAGCGGCCTTTTCAAGCCCATCTCTGTTGTCACTGTAACGAGAAACATGCACTCGTAGCAGTGGACACATCAACCTGGGAAGGACGACAGAGAGGGGTAGGGGAGAGGACTGGCGCATAGTGCAGCCCACGAAGGTGCCAGTTTGGGTGGAACCACTCCCCGTTTCCAGGGAGCGGGTATAGGGCAGGAGGGAGGAGAGGGAGGGCAAGAGGGAGTGAGAGAGAGAGAGAGAGAGAGAGAGAGAGAGAGAACTGGACTGCGGCTCACCAGCTTCCGGGTAGGCTGCCATGTGGGCTTCGGCCAGTTGGACGGCATCACCCACCGACGTGGGGCGATGGCACTGGACCCATTCCGCTGTTCCTCGGGGCAGGCGAACGGTTAGCTGCTCCAGCACCATCAGGTCAATAAGATTCTCCACGCTGCACCCTTCCTTGGCCAGCACCCAACTGCGGCATGCATCGCGGAGCTGTTGGGCAAACGTGAATGGGTGGCTCAAGGTGAGGGAGCGGAATCGCTGACAGTGTTGTTCGGGGCTCCGGCCAACCTGTTGCAGGACAGCGGTCTTCAGCTTGACATAGTCCAGGCAGTCCTCAGCTGGAAGTTGCTGCACCATGAGCTGGGCCTCTCTGGAAAGCAGCGGCAGCTGGTGGAGGGTCTGTTGGGATTGTGGCCAGCTGGAGGCGGTGACCGACTGCTCAAAGAAACACAGGTATGCCTCTGGCTCGTCCTGGGGGCCCATCTTTGGGAGCAACAGCTGTGGCTTCATCACTGCTTCTGGGGCCGCAGTGGAGGAACCGCCTGGAGCTAACCAGCTCTGCAAGGCCTGCCGATCCTCGGCTTTACAAGGAGGGCTTGGTGGTGGGACTCCTGGATGCTGGCCAGGGCACGGATGACTTTGTCCAGCGGTGAGGGGACCATGGCGACCAGTCTTCTTCCTTATTCCCGGGTTTCGGCACCAGTGTAGAAGTATCAACAATAAGGAAGTGGGAAGCGGGGTGGCAGTCCAGGTAAATCAAGCTTTAATGGTTTCCCAGTCTAACAAACAGTCTTTGGCTTTTCAGCTTCACAGCAGTGCATTTAATCTCCAGCTTCACAACAAGGTATCTACTCTAGCTTTAGTCATAAGAGGCAACAAACTCATAAATAATTTAGGTTAAGCGTTTAGCTTCACAATCTAGCAGGTCTGTGTGACTGGGACTCTCTCTGTCTCACTGATGTTCTCAGTGGCCTTTTCAAGCCCATCTCTGTCGTCACTGTAACAAGAAACAGGTGTTACGCATCATTAATCACCAGGTGATGGTCCTTACCGCTTCCTCTCTCCCCAGTGACAGGCACACGACCACGTCCCGCTCCACACCAACATTTACGATTGCATGGTCACGTGATACATCTTATATTTCTCAGCACTGGCCACGCGATGAACTGGAAAGACCAATCACAATCGTTTGTGATAACAGGATAAAGAATTGTATTAATTAAAAAAAAAATTAAATGATTTTTTATTAAAGTAGCTTGTTTTTCTGTTTAATCTCTTAACGCACAAAATAGTTGAAGTCTTTGTCAATGAGTGATGGGTGTTTTGTTTGTAGATGGCATTTAAGCTTGCTAGGAACTGTTGCAGGGTAAGAGAGTTTCTCCCCACAGACCAGACATAAGGATAGTGCTGCCGAGGGATCGCCGGTGAACGTGAACCCATGTGACAGATAACAGTTGCTGTATTGTCCCAAGCTCACTGTTTTTGCTTTCTTTTTTAGTTCCCCACTTCGAGAGGTTCCAGGTTCAGGGTTGTTAGTTTTTCTTTTCAAGAACTTGTCCATGTTCTCTGTCTGTCTTAGTAGCGTGGTCACTTGTTATGTGTGAAATGCCACTATGCAAAAACGCAAGTCATGTAGGTAAGATGTATAATGAGGTCACAGGTGGCTGGAGCGCAGGGGTGGCATGCCAGAGAATTTTGTTTGCCGGTGCTATGGGGAGCCAGATCATTGACGAGGAGCTAAGCTAAAATCACTAAACTATACTAATATGCGCAAACTAAACTAGGCACGCCTTTTAATATCTGTTTGCACGCGGTGACTTTAAATCGCTATGGCACTACCTGTTGTCACTCAGTATAAAAGCCAACACATTTCCAGAGGAAGATATCCTGCATAAATATAACAGTGTATTATTATTGTCTAGGGGGGTCCGGGGACATGCTTCCCCAGGATTTTCTTTTTTTTTTTTTTTTTTTTTTTGTTGCAATAACTGAACTAAAGCTTTCAATTCTGATGACTTTGGGAGTAGCATTTCTAAATATTCTTGAGTACCACTGTGTAGCATTAATGTATGGGCTAAGTATGGGCTAAGCATCTTTAAATAACTAACAAGACAGCACTAGCAGAAGTTTCTCAAAATTGCCTTTCAAAAAAGTAGCTTGCTGTGGCAGTGATGGAATCAGATGGCAATACTATGGTACTTTAACACCCTTTTCATACCGGACGTGAGCATCATGTCAAAAGAAAATAGATCCCATTATTATCAATGAAGCTGTCTACACTGGAAATGTCCATGACAATAAACAGATGTCCCATTCCATTTTTTTGTTTAACCTGTCTGTAATGTTCGTGTCATTTTTTTACCCGTTTAAGAGTTAAAAACAGTGAAAAACTAGAATTAATCTAAAGTTTGGTCAAAATGCTTTTGGGTTATCCTCAACATTGACAGATTGAAAAATAGGTGGCACTCTCTCCAGTTAAAATGCTATTATAGAAGCCATTTAGTTCATACATTAAGTTCATAATTTATAGATAAGTGTGCTTTTAATTTATAGATTTTGCATCATTACAGTGTACACATACAAGCTGTAGACTTCTCTCAGGGGCAGATTAATGCACAGGCTAACCTAGGGTGCATCCTAGGGGCCTACAGTGATCAGAGGGCTTTAAAATCTTCTGCAGCTGATGGACTACCCAGTCATTGCGTTAAAAGGCTATTTCACCTAAATGAAGATTCTCTCATTATTTACTC
Organism: Myxocyprinus asiaticus; assembly: GCF_019703515.2. Lineage (NCBI taxonomy): Eukaryota > Metazoa > Chordata > Actinopteri > Cypriniformes > Catostomidae > Myxocyprinus > Myxocyprinus asiaticus. Next base: position 1,427,714 of record NC_059375.1, on the reverse strand, counting down.
ACCCTCATAACATCCCAGATATGTAAGACTTTCTTTCTTCTGCTGAACACAAATTAAGATTTTTAGAGGAATATTTCAGCTCTGTAGGTCCATACAACGCAAGTGAATGGTGACCAGGCCTTTGAAGGTTAAAAAAAAGCACATAAAGGCGGTATAAAAGTAATCCATAAGACTCCAGTGGTTAAATCAATATCTTCAGAAGCAATATGATAGGTGTGGGTGAGAAACAGATTAATATTTAAGTCCTTTTTGTTTTTTTTGTTTTTTGTTTTTTTTTTTTCAAATCTGAAAGTGAAACTAAACAGGTGCCACATGTGACTTTCAGATGTGAAAGTGGAGATTTATAGTAAAAAAAAAAAAAAAGACTTAAATTTTGTATCCGTTTCTCACACACACTTATCACATCACTTTTGAAGATATGGATTTAACCTCTAACAAACTTAACATGTGCCATTCAGACAGTGAGGGGCGCTTTGAAGATCACTGTCTGCATCTACAACAATGGACTTCACAGAGTATGAACTGCTACCAACTCCAGACATATAACAAGGGATTCTTCACTGTCCACTACCTAAACCTTGGTCTTAGGATGGCTTCTACAGAGAATAAACTGCCATCAACCGCAATCCAATTGTACAGCAAGTAACACTCTCACTGACCACTGCTTGCATCTTGTTTTCTTTTTTTTAATGAAATACATAGACAATAAATTACTACCAGCTAAAGCCTTTACCAGCCAAACAGCACAAAACAGTAGATCTACATGCACTTCAGCAGTCAGTTCAGGATGAACTTTTAGTTTACTGTCAGTGCACATACACTGATGAGCCAAAAAAATATGACCACTCACAGGTGAAGCGAATAACGTTGATCATCTCCTAACAAGGCCACATGTCAAGGTCTGGGTAGATTTTCGATTTTAAGCGAACAATCAGTTCTCGTAGTCAGCATGTTGAATGCAGGAGAAATGGGCAGGAATAAAGACCTGAGCGACTTTGACAAGGGCCAAATTGTTATGGCCAGATGACTGGGTCAGAGCATCTCTGAAATGGCAAGGCTTGTGGGGTGCTCCCGGTCAGCAGTGGTGAGTACCTACCAACAGTAGTCTGAGGAGGGACAAACCACAAACCGGCAACAGGTTGTTGGCGTCCAAGGCTCATCGATGCACAATGGCAATGAAGGCTATTCCGTCTGGTCCGAACAGACAGAAGGTCTACTGTGGCACAAGTCACAATCTTCAGGGGTCTTATAGAGGCCATGCCTCGTCGGGTCGGCGCTGTTTTGGCAGCACACAAAAGACAAACAACATATTAGGTAGGTGGTCATAATGTTTTGGCTCATCAATGTATAGATAACTGATTTTGGCATTATTTTCAAGCTGTATAGCTAGAGGGGAACTGGTTCTCCAAGGTAGCCTGGTTTCTCCTAAGGTTTTTGTTTTTTCTCTCTTTTTCTCTTCAATAACTAACATCTTATGGATTTGTTTGTTCCTTGCCACAATCAACTTTGGAATGGGGCCTAAAGTCAAATCATTTTAAGGTGTTACTTTCAATGACATTTTTTCATTGAAATGGCTACATTTGGACTATAACAGATATTACACAATGATTTTCTGTTAAACTGCTCTGAAAGGATGTGGATTGTGAAAAGCACTATACAAAAATTTTTTTTAAAAATGACGACATAATATTATATAATATAATAATATTAATATAATAACCTAATAGCTGCAAAAGTAATCAGCTTAATAAATATTATATGGCATCCGAGTATGGCACCTCTGCATTTTCCTCTGGGCTCACATGAGATAAAAACTCCAGTTATATATGTAGTGGCACTCCCTTTTACAGTGGCTGCCATGTTAAGATCACATGACCAGCTGAATACTAATCACTTTATCTCAGTAACCCTCCCATTATCAGACACTATTAGACTAACTAGCCCTTTCACATTTATTAAAAATGCACTTGAACTTCTGCTCTAGCATTCTGCTCTGGTGTTCATGGGAATTTGGTAAGTAGTACTATTGTATCGTGTTCTCCCTTGGATTAATCGCTTCTGCTTGTGTTATTCTCATTTGCAAGATGCTTTAGATAAAACCATCTACTTCAATCAAAAAGGATCATTCTCTCATCATTTACTCACCCTTATGCTGTCTCAAACTCACATCACTTTCTTTACGCTAAAGAGAAAAACCACGCACCTTGGTGCAATGATCACAATCATGCTCTCAAGAGAGCAGCTTGGAAAATGGAACACAAGTGGATGAATACAAAATTAGAGGTATTTCGCGGTGCATGGAAGGATAGTGTCTGTAACTACAGAAAGGCTCTAAAAGCTGCCAGGTTAGCATATTTTAGCAAACTCATAGAAAATAACCACAATAATCCTAGGTGTTTATTAAGTACTGTGGATAAATTAGTAAGGAATAAAGCATTGATTAAACCAGATATTCCATCGCAGCACAATAGTAATGACTTCATTCATTTCTCTACTGATAAAATTGAAATCATCAGAAACAAAACTGGAATTATGCAGCCATCTGCAATAGCACTTCTGAAGACAGTGTCTTATATTATTCCCCACAAGCAACTTCAATCCATTGCTGTCATAGGACAGGAAGAGCTAAACAAATTTATCAAGACATCAAAATCAACAATATTATGTTAGAATCAATACAGACCAAGCTATCAAAAGAGGTGTTTCCTGTAATCTCAGAACCTCTTCTTAATTTTATTAAATCCTCATTATCCTAAGGGCATGTCCCAAGAAACTTTAAGATATCAGTTAGTAAACCGCCTATAAAGAAACCACAGCTTTGTCCTGGAGAGCTGACTAATACAGACCGATCTAAAATCTCCCATTTATGTCAAAAATGCTAGAAAAGGTAGTGTCCTTGCAACTATGTTCATTTCTACAGAGAAATGGTACATATGAAGAATTTCAGTCAGGATTTAGCACCTATCACAGTACAGAGACTGATTTTATCAGAGTTACAAATGACTTGCTCTTATCATCTGATCGCGGCCTTATTTCTCTTGCATTTAACTTTATATTTCCTTGAAACCCAACGAAATTTCACAATTCTCCAAGTTAGCAGAGTGTATCAATGAAATTAAAGATTGGATGGTCAGAAATTTCCTCCTGCTCAATTCCAACAAAACAGAGGTACTAATTATTAGACCAAAAACCTCTAAAAATAAGCCGCTAAAATATAATTTGACTCTCGATGGATGTACTGTTACGTCGTCTTCTACAGCAAAGAACTTAGGTGTTATCTTTGAAAATCACATTCCCAATGTTTCTAGAACAACATTCTTCCATCTCTGAAATATTGCTAAGTTACGACACGTGCTCTCTGTTTCTGATGCTGAAAAACTAATTAATGGGTTCATGAGCTCAAGACTATATTATTGTAATGCATTACTGGGAGGATTTCCTGCAGGTTCAATAACTTTAATTGGTTCAAAATGCAGCAGCTAGAGTGCTGACTAGAACCAAGAAATATGATCATATCAGCCCAATCTTAGTGTCACTACATTGGCTACCTGTTAAATTCCGTATTCATTTTAAAATACTTCTAACTACTTACAAAGCTTTGAATGGTCTAGCTCCACAGTATTATGTGACCTACCAAGCTATATTCAATCACGTTCACTAAGATCGCAAAATTCTGGCCTGTTAATAATACCTAGAATAGCAAAATCCATAAAAGGAGGTAGATCCTTTTCATATTTGGCTCCTAAACTATGAAATAGTCTTTGAAGATGGTTCAGGACTCAGACACACTCTCTCAGTTGAAGTCTAAATTAAAGACTCTTCTTTCAGCCAGGCATACACCTAATTTTCTATGAACTCATAGTTACGCTGCATTAGTTTGGTCTGCCGGAACCTGAAACACTTCTCATATTCTATAACTCTACTTTAAAGTGAATGGCATCTATGCTAATATTATTCTGTTTGTTTTCCTGTCTTAACCTCGAGATGCAGCTCTGGTCCTGTCTGCCCAACTTCCCACTGCTATGTGTTGCTGAGTGATGATGACTAACTGCAGCCTGTGCCAGCCAGATATAACTTCAGTCTACTATGCTGGACTTCACAGAGGATGAACTGATGCCAGCACCAACCGTCAGACATGGGATACTTCACTGGAAACTGCCTGAAACTTGGACTTAAAGGGGTCATGAATTGGAAAAACAAACTTGTCATGATATCTTGACATATAAGAGTTCATAGCACTATAAAAACATACTGTAAATATCAAACGCCTTTTCGGCGTCAAGTGAGATGGCAGCGACCGGAGTCTGATCATTTGCCACTGCCCACATGACATTAATGAAATGCCTAATGTTATCAGAAGAGTTACGGCCCCAAATAAACCCCACCTGATCTATATGTATAAGAGATGTCATAACTTTACTTAATCGGTTAGCCATAATTTTTGACTATATTTTAACGTCTAGTTGGATCAGGGAAATTGGATGGTAACTCTTCCACTCACTTGGATCTTTGTCCTTTTTTAAGAATCAGACTGATCTGGGCTTGTGTCATGGTTGGTGGAAGCTTTCCATTCTTTAATGATTCCGCAGCAAAAGTGGAGCCAGTTCTGTAACATAAGATCTAAAACATTCGGCACATCATCTCTGTCTCGGCATTTTTGATATTCCCTTCCAATTCCACGAGTTCTTGTGCTTTGGATTTTTTTGGTAAATGAGGCATACTGTATGATCCAACCCCTAAGAACCGCCTTAAGTGCCTCCCAAGCCACACCACAAGAAGATACTGAGGACCAGTTGGTCTCCATATAGACACTGATTTCAGCCTTTAGCATTTGTTGGAATTCAGGATTTTGCAAAAGGGATACATTAAAGCGGCAACTATATGATTTCTTTTTCTCCATATGTGGCAACACCTCTAAACACACCAGGGTGTGATCTGAGACTGAAATGTTTCCAATTGAGCAATCAGCAACTGATGAAATGAGGGACTTATATATATTAAAAAATCTATTCTGGAGTAAATGTTATGGACTGAAGAAAAAAAATTATAGTCCCTCCCAGATAGGTTCAAAAGTCTCCAAATATCTGTAAGACCAAGATTTTTACACATCCTGTGAAGCGTCAGTGTTGCTCTAGGGGGCTTGCACACTTTTGCTTCACTATGAGTCTCCTCCCAATATTATATCATGAGGGGTCTATAAAAAAGCCCTGTTCATCAACACTAGGTGCATAAATATTGGCCAAAATAAGACTTTGTCCCTGAATTTCAGCTAAAACAATAATGACTCTTCCTAATTTATCTTTAATCTGTTTGAGACTTTTGAATTGTAGATATTTACTTATCAATGTAATGACTCCTCTGCTCTTACTTGAGCCAGCACTAAAGAAAACATGTCCACCCCATACCTTCCCAAATTTTTCAGCTTCCTGCAGGAAAAGATGTGTTTCTTGAAGAAACACTATATTATATTTCTTACGCTTAAGAAGAGAAATAACCTTCCTTCTTTTTATGGGGTGCCCCAATCCATTCACATTCCATGTGGAGAGAGACAATCCACTCATATTAACATTTGACATTTTGACATATAAGAAAAAATAAATTGTGTGTCAAAAACAAGATTATAAAGACCACATTCCAACATTAGTGTGACAATCAAAACCCGAACATCCCCCAGAACAAAACAAAAAAGAAAACTGTGCGTATTAACCCCACGCAAGATAGTGCCAGCTGGTGTCCATCCCTCTAAACTCAAACAGTCCATGCATGCCTACGAGAACCCCCGTGACAACCTTGCCAGCGGATTGCTCAAGTCCGGTGTTTCTATATAAATTTTGTGAGACAGAATTACACAGCAAAAGATAATCTACAAAACAAACTCCAGCCAATAGGCAGAACAAGCACAAAGAGCATGTAGATTCATCCATAAAACTGTCCTGAAGGTGTGATACTCTACAAAATATACTCCAGCCAATAGGCGGAACCAGCACAAAAAGAGCGCTCAGAATCCTCAAACAGTCAAATGAATATTCAGTGAGCCGGTTCACTCAAGCTGCAACGTGTTCAAACAAATGACTTCCTCACTCTTATGACTTTGCAAGAAATACTCTACAAAATAAACTCCAGCCAATAGGCAGAATAAGCACAAAGAGCATGTATATTCATCCACAAAACTGTCCCAAATGTGTGTTCCTCTACAAAATAAATTCCAACTGCTAGGCGGAAACAGCACAAAAAGAGCGCGCAGATTCCACAAACAGTCAAGCGAATGTTCAGTGAGCCAGCCCACTCAGGCTTGCGACATGAGTACAACAAGATAACTTGTTCACTCCATCAACTTTATGAAGGACATTGCTTGTTGTGGGCATGTGAATGTTTTACAGCCATCCCTAGCATCTATTCTCAATTTGGCCAGGAATATCAGTGCAAAAGCGACCTTCCGTTGATGTAAATGTTTCTTGCATTCCTTGAATCGGTCGTGTTTCTGGGAACAAGAAAACACTTTGGTTCTTCCAAGAAAGCCTTCCTTTTCTTCTCGCCTCACATAACACATGATCTTTATCGGATGATCTCAGAAATTTGGCTTGAATTGATCGGGCCTGTCTCCCTCCACGGATCGCCGAGCGGAACCCTGTGAGCTTGCTCAATTTCCAGTTTATGGCCTGCTATGTCGAGCAGATTCAGAAAGAGCCCATCCAGGAATTTCACCATATCCTGTTCCTCTTCTCCTTCAGGGACTCTGACGATACGGATGTTATTCCACTGGCTACGGTTTTCCATGTCCTCCAACTCCTCCCGGACACACTCCAAATCCACCTTGGTCGCTAGCAGATTAGCAGATAATTCCCTCTCCGATGACTCCAGGTAATCGATCCATTTCTTGACATCCCCCACTCTTGTAATCATCTCAATGAACTTTGTCTCCATGGCAGTGATCGATCGACATATCACAGCAAGATCCTCCAAGTCAGCAACGACCTTTGTCAGCATTGCTGACATGTTCAGCATCTCTTGCCACATTTCCCACATGTCCCCAACTAAGTCGACTCCCAGGCTTGCAGCCTGCACGGGGGTATCAGCTTGAGTACGTAAGTGTCTTTTAATGTCTCCAGAGCCCGAGGATTTGGAATTCTTTGACATATTGTCCTCCTAGAACAGTTATGGAACAGAGTATATAGAATCTCACCGGTTTTGTCATTAAAAGTATTAAAACTAGCAAAGTGCACAGAGCTCGCCATTCACACATCCGATCCTCGCATGGCACCACGTGCGATAAACATTCTTTTTAATTTATTTACATTATTAGTAACTTAAGTTGTCTTGCAGTTGTGCTTGACCTGAGAAAACAAAATTAGTAAAAAATAAACATAAATATCTGTCTTAGAATTGCTGTACCAAATAAAGGGGACAAGTTTTTTTATTTTTTTTAAGTAATTGACAAATTCAAATATATTTCAAAATATATTTGTTTGAGTTCCACAGAAGAAAATCATACAAGTTTAAGATGGCATAATGATGAGTAAATGATGAGAAAATTGGGTGAATTTTCCCTTAATTAATGAGTAAACATCTAGTGAATCTAGTTGTATAAAGGTTAGTTCACCGAAAAATGAAAATAACTTCTTTCACCCTCATGACACTGAAAACCTGAATGACTTTCTTTCTTTTATAAAACCCAAAATGTTTAGCAGAATGTTCATGCAACTCTTTTCCATAAACTAAAGGTAACGGGAATGGACATATCCAAAATGGGAAAAAGCACCATAAAGTCCACATGTATCTCATGAGCTATATTATAAGTCTTCTGAAGTCATAAGATAGATTTGGCTAAGAAACAGACCAAAATCTTCCAAAAAACTAAAGATCTTCACCTCCGCCGCAGCTCTCAAATCTCAATAACAATTGCACATTGCAGCAGGTTGGTTGTCAGTTGTGTCAAATGCCATGGTTCTGTGATGCATTTGTATATGTGCAATGAGATTTGAGAGATGCCTTCTGCAGTGGGGAAATTAAATTTTGTTCTGTTCATATGGCTTCAGAAGGCTACTTTTATGGTGATTTTTTTTATCATCTTTGGTGCCTGACAGCCCCATTCACTTTCATTGTATGGAAAATAAAATGAACATGCTGCCATTCCTCACCTTTTGTGTTCCATAGAAAAAAGAAAGTCATGCAGGTCATACAGAATTTTCATTATTGGGTGCATGACCCTTTAGCATTTCTTTTGAAAAATGCAGCTAACTCACAAACCATGCAGGTTTTGCCCTATATTGCAGCTTTTCTTTGGTGTGGTTTGTTGGCAAGCAGTTTTGTTTAGTTTTATTCATCCCATCAGTTTGACTATATATTTATAAGTTGCATGAATAAAGTTCATATTCTCTTGGAGTGGAACAGAGAGATACACGGAGGCAAGTTTAAGTTTTCAGCAATAAATTGATGATGTATTACTCTGTTATCTGGATAAATATCTTATCATAATGTATCACCATAGATGTCCTCTGAGAAATGTGTGCAGAGACTGAGAGCAGGAGCTCTTCTGTGACACTGTGAATAAAAATGCTAATCTGCACTGGGGAGAGATGATGTGACCTTGTGTATGAAATGGCTCTTCATTCATTTTACAGTCATCTCCAGAGAGCGATACTGAGCCACTTTCATTTATTGCTGGAGATAAATGCCCCTGTACCCCACTGCCAAACATCATTACAGCATTTACAGGAATAATGTTGACTCAATGTCCTGGAAAGATTACGTACCCACAAGAGAAAGAATGATGCAGATGCACTTGTATTGTTCAATACATAGATTTAAAAAAAATTATATAAAAAGTAGGGCTTTGTTAATTTAGTGCGTTTTATTATATGAAAAATTATGTGTTAAAAAATGAATCCAATTAATCATGCATCCTGAGCCGTACATAAATTCCATCATAAAATTACCTATTTTCCTACCATCGGAGCAATTCATGGGGTGTGTTCCATTCCGAAGGGCTCATCCCTATGCCCTAATCCCCTCAAAGGGTTTACCCTCCAGAGTGAGAGCTTCGGAGGGTTGAAGGGTTTAGGGCTCAAAAATATTGGTAATTTTGAACTTACTTCAACGTCATCCATACAAGCCAAAGGAGCCGCTGCCTTCGCACAAAGTCTGACGCTATTGAACATCAGATGTTCCCTATCAGAAATATTTACTCATGATTTTGCCACACTATTAACTACTTTCAGAATGCAAATGGAAAAAAAATGCTTTAAAACTTCTAGACTACCAGGAGCTCTAAGGGTTGTTAATCAATTGTATATGCTTCTCTTGAAGCCATTAATCTGCATTATTTCTACTTGCATTAAACGTTTGAAATTGCATTTAATAGACAAATTCCTGGTAAAGAACTGCACTACCTATGATCCTGAAGAGAAAGATCTACCAATCAGAGAATCACAGCAAAGCGCACCAAAAGAGCTCTGTAGCTCCGCTCACTCTCATGACGCACTTTAAATGACGCAATCGAGTCACTCTCCCTACACTCTTAAACTACTTATACTGTATACTTATATCTGAATATTTTGCAGTAACCTTAAAATATATTGTTTCTATACTTATAATCAACAACTTTAAATCAATAGTTTTATATACTGTATATACAGTATATATATATATATATATATATATATATATATATATTAGGGATGTCCCAATACCATTTTTCTGAGAACGAGTACGAGTACCGATACTTTTTTTAGTATTTGCAGATACCGCTTGTAATGATATTCATTGATTGTGCCTGTTACTCAAGAAAGCCACTACATGGCACTGTGTTAATTCTTATGTGATGGATACTATGCAACGAGTAACGAAGAATAACAACACAGGCAGAATTGTTAAGAGAAAATAAACAGACATGTTGAGATTGTATGGAGAAGTATTTTTATTTTAAACATTGAACAAAACATGGTACCAGGAGTGAACTCAAACTAGCTTGTTGTGAAAGCGATATGATGGATACCGTGAAACCACCGGAGAATTTGAAGCTCACGGAAAATGTTGACAGCAACTGCCGCAGTTTCAGGCAGCAATTTGAGCTATACATGGCAGCCATCGGGATGGACATGAAGCCAGAAGCACGTAAGGCTGCTTTACTACTGACGATTGCTGGTCCACAGGCTATTGAAATGTATAATACCTTCGTCTTTGATGAGAACGAAGATAGAAACAAGCTTGATGATGTACTAGCCAAATTCACTGCTTACTGCTCGCCTAAAAAGAACTAAACTAATGAAAGATACGTGTTCCATTCACGCATGCATCAGCCACATTAAATGTTTGATAGCTTCCTGACTGACCTGAGACTCAAACGAAGAAATGCAATTTTAACCAGCTAAATGATTCAATGACAAGGGATCAGACTGTTTTTGGCATTTTGTGATGCAAAAGTCAGACAACGTTTATTAAGAGAAACAGAGCTTACTTTGCAAGAGGCAATTAAAATCTGTCAAACCAGTGATCTTGCCCAAATTCATGTGAAAACGTTTGGTGAGATGAGACCAAAGAGCATGTCTGCAAGTACAGATGCCACAATCGGTGCAGTATCCTTCAAAGGAAAGCAACGCACATCCAGAGCTGTAAAACAGAAGGATGCCGTTTATAGTTGTGGTACCGAACATCAGCCTAAGCAGTGCCCAGCTTTTGGAAAACAGTGTGCAAAGTGTAATGGTAAAAATCATTTTGCCAAAAAATGTTTTTCTAAAGGAAAAGTGAGACAAAAAGAGCGATCTGTCAAGATGATAGATGAAACTGACCTGAGTGATAAATTTTTTGTCAGCATGGTAACCTGTGAAAACACACTGGAATCTGAGACCATCCAGAGTGGACAGTTATCAGTTACTGCACAGAGTCAAGATGATGCTGTCAAAAGTGACAAATGGGTAGCACTGCTACAGATAAATGGGGCGCTGGTTACACTCAAGTTAGTTACTGGTGCAAAAGCAAACTTGATCAGCATGTCGGACATTAAAAGAATGACAGAAAGCCGAAAATCAGGAAAAAGTCAATACTTATCAAGGACTACAATGGACAAAGCATTGACTCTCTAGGCATATGCAATCTAAATGTAACAGTTAAAGACAAAGTGCATCACCTGCTGTTCTCCGTTGTTGCCGAGGAACTAGAGTCCCTGCTAGGTGACAAAGCCTGTGAGAACTTGAATCTTGTCAAAAGAGTGTACCACATCAACTATGACAATTCAACTATGAGTACAAGTGACTGTAGATGACATAGTCCAAAGCTTTGCAAATGTTTTTAAAGGCTTTGGTGTCTTACCTTATGTTTACAAGATTCAGCTGAATGAAAATGCACAACCTGTAGTGCATCCTGCACATCGAGTTCCAGCACCACTCAAGGATCGTCAAAAGAAAGAATTAGACAGGATGACCACATTAGGAGTTATCAAAAGAGCCAATTGACTGGGTGAACTCCATGGTGTGTGTAAAGAAAAAGAATGGAGACTTAAGAGTATGCATGGATCCAAAAGTTCTGAATGACAACATAAAACGTGAGCACTATCAAATACCAAAACGTTAAGAAATAATGAATGAAATGTCAGGTGCCAAATATTTCACAAATCTTGATGCCTCACAAGGATTTTGGCAAATACGTCTGGATGAGGACAGCGTAAAGTACTGTTCCTTCAACACTCCATTTGGTAGATATTCTTTCCTCAGACTACCATTTGGATTAGTCTCTGCATCAGAAATCTTCCACAGAGCGATGGAGAATTTCATAGAAGGACATGAAGGAGTCAGAGCTTACATTGATGACATCATCATTTAAGGATCTTCACTTCAAGAGCACAATAGTAGACTGACTAAAGTGCTGCAGAAAATCAGAATGAGTGGACTGAAACTAAACAGAGACAAATGTCGATTTGGTGTGCAAGAACTTGTATTTCTTGGGGATAAACTGTCAGATCAAGAGATACAGCCAGACAGTGAGAAGATCAATGCCATTCTAGAAATGAAAAGTCCCACAGACAGAAAAGGAGTACAACGTGTAATGGGTATGTTCAACTATATCGGAAAGTTCATTCCAAATCTTTCTGCAAAAACATCATGCCTACAAGAACTCCTACAAAAGACAACAGACTTTGCATGGACAGACAAACTTGAGAGTGAATGAAAACAGCTGAAAATAGCGTTGACCTCTGCACCTGTTTTGCAATTCTTTGATCCAACTAAGAAAACCAAAGTGTTCACAGATGCCTCCAAGAATGGTCTTGGTGCAGTTTTATTGCAAGCTGATGATGAAATCTGGAAACCAGTAGCGTATGCAGGCAGATCCATGACTGATTCTGAGTGTCGATATGCACAAATCGAGAAAGAGTGCTTAGGATTAGTTTTTGGGCTGGAGAAATTTCATAGCTACGTATATGGTCTTCCCACCTTGACTGCAGAAACAGATCATCATCTATTAGTTGCAATAATGAAAAATAATCTGAATGAGATGACACCAAGGATTCAACGACTGATGATGAAATTACAGAGGTAAGATCTCAATGTGGTGTATACGCCTGGCAAATACTTAGTGCTGGCAGATACCCTCTCACGAGCACCTACAATGAACAGTATAAGTATAACAGAAGGAGATGCTGAGATTAATATGAACATGGTGCGCACTGTGTTTCCTGTGTCAGATGCAAAGTCAAAGCAAATAGTCAAAGCAAATAGCAGAGGAAACCAACAAAGACACTGAGTTGCAAGCTGTCATTGACAACATGCATAATGGGTGACCGACGGGTTCTTCCCCATGTGGATGGATTCTTCTGAAACAAAATAGAATCATCATTCCGCAAAACTTGAGACAAGACATACTACACAGAATTCATGAAGGTCATCTTGGCATAGAAAAATGCAAGAGGAGAGCGAGAGACACGGTCTTCTGGCCTGGAATCAACAAAGACATCGAAAATCTGGTGAGACAGTGTGACATGTCAAAAATACAGAAATAAGCAAACCAAAGAGCCAATGATAATACCGGACTTACCAACATCACCCTGGGAGAAGGTTGGAATGGATCTCTTCCATCTCAAAGGCAAGAATTATCTAGTGGTGATTGACTATTACTCAAATTACCCTGAAATGGCCTTACTCTCAAGTATGTCTACAAAGTGTGTAATAACACATGCAAAATCAATTTTTGCAAGACATGGTATACCGCAGATTGTCATCAGTGACAATGGCCCATGCTTCAGCAGCAAATAGTGGCAAGAGTTTTCAGTGCAATATGACTTCAAGCATGTCACTTTTAGTCCAGAATAAGCTCAGTCAAACGGCAAGGCTGAGCAAATTCTGAAAAAAGCTGCTGACACCAAGTCTGATCCTTACATCGCTTTGCTCAATTACAGAATCTCTCCATTAGAGTGTGGTATGGCCCCAGCTGAAATGCTGATGAATCGGAAACTTCGTACTACACTGCCATCTTGCTCAAAACAAAAAAGAAATGTGAAAATCAAGCAGAAACTCAAGCAACTGAAAGAAAAACAAAAGTTCTACTATGACAGGACTGCAAAGCATCTACAACCATTGGTGATGGATGATGTCGTCAGAATCACAAGTGATGAGAACTGGAGCAAAAAAGCCACAGTTATGCAAGAAATAGCTCCAAGATCTTATACTGTGAAAACGGATGATGGACAAATCTTCAGATGAAATAGACGTGATCTGCTAAAGTCTGAAGAAGAAGTGAAAGACTTGAATCAAAGAAATGCTGAGTCTGATTCAACTGCATTGTTCACAAGTGACTGCAACACTGATTCACATACAGACACACAAACATCAAACAATCACACATTTACACTCAGAAGATCAAGACACATTAAAAGACCTGATAGACTGAATCTGTAAGAAATTGCTAAAGTATAGCAATGAGTAAATGTGAATGTTTATAGTTTATCATTTGTATTAACAGTATATAAAAGAGTTCAAGGTAACATGTTATAAAATAATGCTAAGTTTACTTGTTTGTGTTTTCTTTAAAGAAAAGGGGATGTAATGATATTGATTGTGCCTGTTACTCAAGAAAGCCACTAGATGGCACAGTGTTAAGTGTTATGTGATGGATACTATGCAACAAGTAATGAAGAATAACAACACAGGCAGAAGTGTTAAGAGAAAATAAACAGACATGTTGAGATTGTACAGAAGTATTTTATTTGAAACACTGAACAATTGTTTTTTGTTTTGTTTTTACTCCATATCAGCAATTTTATCATCAAAATGGTGTTTAAATAAATATATTAATTAAAACTTTAATCAAATCAAAGTATAACAATTAATGTTCAACATGATATTGTATTATTTTTATCAAATGAATTGATTTTATACAGAACCTCACAATCCAAAATACAACATTGGAATTATTTATGTCAAATAAAGTGCTGCGTAACAGAGCATCAGAGATATGAGATATTGCTTAAATATAATACAGTTACTATTGATTTATTATTATTATCAATAGTAGTAGTAGTAGTATAAGTAAATAGTATTTCTGTCATACTTTTTCATTTAAATGTAGCTTTGCTCTGACATAATGACAGCAGCTTCCCAATCCAGAAAAGCCACTTGCTATGTGACTCAAAGTGATTATTAATCCGCAAAAGACTACTATATAAATAAATAAATATGTAGTCTGTATATGACTTGTGCTAAAAATGTTATTAGCGCTCTGCCTGCTGTCATCTGCTAATAGTGTTTTCCATGTATGAGCCAAGTATCTCTTAAAGATATGAGCAGTTTGTGTCTTTATGCACATTCACAAGCACTCACATTTAAAATGCTGCACGTGCAAACAGTATATTTATCTCATTAAATCGCAGCTTTTGCTGTTAAATAGTCTCACTAGTACATGACGTCATTTTAATCTGTGAGCTGAATGTTTACGTAATGGCATTCGTACATCAGATTGTATCGGTTTTTGGTATCTGAGCATTTTTACGAGTACATGAGCACAGTATTGGACCCGATTCAGATACCAGTATCGGTATCAGGACATCCCTAATAATTATATATATATATACACACACAGTGGATCTAAAAAATCTACACACCCCTGTTAAAACAGCAGGTATTTGTGATTTAAAAATTGAATCAAAGATAAATCATATCAGACATTTTGCACCTTTAATGTAAAAATTACAACCAATGCAATGTCACTGAAAACCAAAGTGACATACATTATATTGCCAAAAGTATTCGCTCACCCATCTAAATAAATGAATTCAGGTGTTCCAATCACTTCCATGGCCACAGGTTTATAAAATGAAGCACCTAGGCATGCAGACTGCTTCTACAAACATTTGTGAAAGAATGGGCCGCTCTCAGGAGCTCAGTGAATTCCAGCGTGGTACTGTGATAGGATGCCACCTGTGCAACAAGTCCAGTCGTGAAATTTCCTCGCTACTAAATAATCCACAGTCAACTGTCAGTGGTATTATAACAAAATGGAAGCGATTGGGAATGACAGCAACTCAGCCACGAAGTGGTAGGCCACGTAAAATGACAGAGCGGGGTCAGCGGATGCTGAGGCGCATAGTGCGCAGAGGTCGCCAACTTTCTGCAGAGTCAATCGCTACAGACCTCCAAAGTTCATGTGGCCTTCAGATCAGCTCAAGAACAGTGCATAGAGAGCTTCATGGAATGGGTTTCCATGGCCGAGCAGCTGCATCCAAGCCATACATCACCAAGTGCAATGCAAAGCGTCGGATGCAGTGGTGTAAAGCACGCCGCCACTGGACTCTAGAGCAGTGGAGACGCGTTCTCTGGAGTGACGAATCACGCTTCTCCATCTGGCAACCTGATGGACGAGTCTGGGTTTGGCAGTTGCCAGGAGAACGGTACTTGTCTGACTGCATTGTGCCAACTGTGACGTTTGGTGGAGTGGGGATTATGGTGTGGGGTTGTTTTTCAGGAGCTGGGCTTGGCCCCTTAGTTCCAGTGAAAGGAACTCTGAATGCTTCAGCATACCAAGAGATTTTGGACAATTCCATGCTCCCAACTTTATGGGAACAGTTTGGGGATGGCCCCTTCCTGTTCCAACATGACTGCGCACCAGTGCACAAAGCAAGGTCCATAAAGACATGGATGAGAGAGTTTGGTGTGGAAGAACTTGACTGGCCTGCACAGAGTCCTGACCTCAACCCGATAGAGCACCTTTGGGATGAATTAGAGCGAAGACTGCGAGCCAGGCCTTCTCGTCCAACATCAGTGTCTGACCTCACAAATGCGCTTCTGGAAGAATGGTCAAAAATTCCCATAAACACACTCCTAAACCTTGTGGAAAGCCTTCCCAGAAGAGTTGAAGCTGTTATAGCTGCAAAGGGTGGGCCGACGTCATATTAAACCCTATGGATTAAGAATGGGATTTCACTTAAGTTCATATGCGTCTAAAGGCAGATAAGCGAATACTTTTGGCAATATAGTGTATCTCAGAGAAAAAATAAAAAATAAATAAAAAACTTAGAATAACTTAACTGCACAAAAAACTACCCTTTTATAACTGGGTATGTGGCTGTGTTCAGAAACAACCAATCATCAAGCTCATGTGAAATAGTACACACCTGTCTTCACCTGACTCTGATTAACTCCAAATAAATCTCAGCTGTTCTTGTAGGATGTTTCTGACATCTTCTTGGTTGCATGCTACTACAAAAGCCATGGGGCACAAAGAGCTTACAAAGCATCAACGGGATCTCATTGTTGAAAGGTATCGCTCAGGTGAGGGCTACAGAAAAAATTCCAAGGCATTAGATATACCATGGAATACAGTGAAGACAGTCATCAACAAGTGGAGAAAGTATGGCACAACAGTGACATTATCAAGAACAGGACGTCCCTCCAAAATTGATGAGAAGACAAAGAGAAAACTGGTCAGGGAGGATGTCAAGAGGTCTACAGCAACATTAAAGGAGCTGCAGCTCTTTCTGGCAAGTACTGGTTGCTCCCTACATGTGACAACTATCTCCCGTATTCTTCATATGTCTGGGCTATGGGGCAGGGTGGCAAGACCAAGCCTTTTCTGATGAAAAAAAAACAAAAAACATCCAGACCCGGCAAAAACCTATATCCAGTCTCCCAAATCCATGTGGAAAAATGTGTTATGGTCTGATGAGACCAAGATTGAACTTTTTGCCCAAAATTGTAAAAGGTATGTTTGACGCAAAAACAACACCGCACATCAGCAAAAGAACACCATACCTACAGTGAAGCATGGTGGTGGCAGCATCATGCTTTGGGGCTGCTTTTCTTCAGCTGGAACTGGAGCTTTAGTGAAGGTGGAGGGAATCATGAATAGCTCCAAGTACCATTCAATTTTGGCACAGAACCTTCTGGCATCTGCTAGAAAGCTGAAAATGAAGAGATCTTTCACCTTTCAGCATGACAATGATCCAAAGCACACATCCAAATCAACAAAAGAATGGCTTCAGCAAAAGAAGATGAATGTTTTGGAATGGCCCAGCCAGAGCCCAGACCTGAATTCTATAGAAAATCTGTAACTTAGGTTAATAATTCTATAGAAAACCTGCTATTTTTACAGGGGTGTGTAGACTTTTTAGATCCACTGTGTGTGTGTGTGTGTGTGTGTGTGTGTGTGGACAGGTTTAAGTGGACTTTTCTTTAGGTTATAAACTGGTAATTACAAGGGTATTATGCTATAATTGTGGTTTTTGAGGACATTTTTTGTGTCCCCATAATTCAAATCACTTAAAAAACATACTAAACAATGTTTTATTGAAAATGTAATAATGATAGCTGCACCAACATGTGTGAGTGTGTGTGTGTGTGTGTGTGTGTGTGTGTGTGTGTGTGTGTGTGTGTGTGTGTGTGTACTGTATATATTATTTGAATTAATATTTTTATTTAATTATCTTTATTTGGGGGCCTTTCCCAGCAAATATTGATATAAAAAGTGAAATAAGCTATTTCAATATTTATTGTGTGATAATGATCTCACTTTTTACAAAAATTACAACTATCCCTCAATTGTGGCATCATTTTACTAATAACATTTTTTCAAATGTTGTGTGCTTGGTTACGAAGGACAAAAGTGTCAGTGAAGAGCATGCTTGAGATGAAGTATGAAGAGAACTTTTGGCAACTGCTACAGGCATGAATGATATCTCAAAAAGTGTAACTTGTTGAGGATTACCTTTTTAAGTGATCTTACGATTAGTCTCTGGCTACACTCTCATAATGATACATCCCTAAAGTGACTTTCTGTCTGCGCCACCAAAATGTCCTTCTTAGTCCTTTGCCTATATCACCAAAACATCACATTTTATCTGTATTGTAAATGTCAGTTTGATGCCGGATTCAGCTGATTTGGAAGGATTTCAAAACTTTACTCAAGGCATTTTAGGGCTTTCGATATAACAAATGAATTCAGTGGGATTAATTATATAAAAAATAACATGTTAAAAAAATTAAAGCAATTAATCGTGTGCCCAGACCTTAATAAGGTATATTTCCAACACTGGAACAATTCAAGCTTTAAGTACCATCTGTTTTCAGCAGGGGGGAGTAAGCGAAACCCCTGCTGTATAGGCAATGCGCAGCTGTACAGACAACAAACAAAAAAATTCAGGCTTGCTTGACATTTATGACAGCACAAGATGAGGAAGTGTTCTTGTGTTCAAACACATTCTGAATGCAGGGATCTTGAGAGGTGTTATTCTAAGTTTCAAACTACATTTAACTTGATAAAGTGACCTAAAAACGCAGTGTTTAAGACGCAACGCAACCAAAGTGACACGCTTCAAAGGTGTCCATCTGATGCATGTGTGCATTGACGCATCTTTAGGCGAGCCCTTATAATATCTCAGACAGACTGATGAATTCAATTGCAAAATGGATTGCTGCGAACTGTTAGCCAATGATAGGCTGATGTTTAGTAATATGGAAATAAACAAGATATTGCCTTATAAAGCCATTTTTGTATTTTTTTTTTATTTTTTATTTTTATTGTCTTAATGCATTACTCGTCTGCCACATTAAAGTAATATACTTTAATTCAGCTTCGCTTCACTGAAGCTGCTGTGCTGGTTGATGAGTATGTTTTAACTCATAAGATCAGTTTTGGGGAGCCTTGTAAACTGAGTCATTAGATCTTTAAATGGATTGCGTGTCATCAAAAAAGTTCAGATTGTTTTGTAACTACTGCCATGTAAGTGACATTGGAAAAAAGATTGTCCTGTGCTTAGGTGCTTCAGTGTTACTTGTTTTTCAGTATGCATTATCGTTTTCCCTTGAAAGTGATATTGGGACCAGTGTCCTTATTCAGGGAATCGGGTGAAACACTTTGTCTCTTCCTCTGCATAAAATAGTGTTGTCATCTGACTTAGTTGAGGGGAAAGTAGTAGTTTGTGTGCATCCCACATTGCCAATTAAGGGGATGGGTGTAATTTTGGGTAAGAACTTGGCAGGTTGGGAGGTTTGGTGTGACGGTCCTCTGTCACTGGTGGTTCCTCTTGTTCTGCTATCATTGGAAGAGTCCGATGAGAGTGCATGGATGAAGTATTCTGTATTTACCGCTTGTGCCATGACCCAAGCTATGAATGCTAACCAATCTTCTCCCTGTGTACCTAGGTCTGAAGACAGTAAAGTACATGTGGAGCCAAAGTTTTCCTACCTGAATCTCTTTCTGTGTCCAGGAGTAACTTGATTGTTGAACAGCAAGCTGATTCTACTCTCACAGGACTGTTTGATAATGTTTTACATTTTTAATAAATTAGAAATGTTCTTCATGGTTACTTATTGCAGGATGGGATGCGGTTGAGAAAATGGATCCCTCATGAAGCCAGTTTTTCAGGTGATCCCATCATACAGGTGGTAATTTTGGTTAAATTCTTTAGTTCTACTGACTGCTCATTGTGACATTGCTGGTCATTCTGGTGTAAGAAAACCTATGACAGCAAAATTAAACCTGTTCATTTGTATGCAATTCCTGACATTAGTCAGACATTTAAACACCAGATCATTGATTGTGTGCGTTCTTTGCTAAGATCAAAATTTGGCAATATTTATTTGCTTACAGTTATGTGTGTATCAACACGATATCCTGCAGCTTATCCCCTCTGCACCATCACTGTAAAATCTGTGGTGAAAGCTTTAACTCATATCAGTCTTTGGAATTCCCAAGATTCTACAGACTGACCAAGGCTCTAATTTTGCTTCTCTTTTGTTTTCCCAGGTGTTGCAGCAATTGCGCATTAAGCACAATAAAGCAAGTGCATATCATGCTCAAAGCCAGCATGCTTTGGAGCATTTCCACCAGATACTAAAGTCTTCTTTTTCTAGGAAGTTCTCCTCTTATCAGCTAAATTATTAATTTACTGAGAAGGATGCATTGGCTCTGATCTGGACTCTGCAACATTTTGAGGTTTATGTGGGGTCATTTGTGGTTCCACTGGTGGTGTTTTTCGGATCATAACTCCCTCAAAGGTTTCCAAATCAGCACCTTACACTATGGTGTTTGTTGGTGCAGTCTTATGTACTGTACATTCGACATATTAAACTCTGATAATGTTTTGGCAGATGCCTTATTTAGAGCTCCACTGCCGTAAAGTATTTTTTTGTGTGTGTGTGTTTGTTTCTTCTCTGCTAATTCCTTCTATTCTCTACCCTACCCTTGAGTTTCTTAATTTGCTTCTACAGGGCCTGTGGTTGCTGAAGACTGTAGTTATGTGGTGAACTGAGTGGTGGGACGATGTAGCGTGATGGAATTTTATTTATTTTTTATTTTATTTTTTTAATCTAACGTTTAGTTGGGCCTCTAAGGGTACTTTCACACTAGCACTTTTGGTGTGAACCCGAGGTCGAATGATGTCAAAGTTCTGCTTGAAATGGTGGTCTGTGGTATGGTTCATGTGAACTCTGGTATGGTTCGCTGCTAATATGAATGCAATCATACCAAATCGTGGAAGTGAACCGCTTGTGATGACATACAATTTGGGTCTTTGCAAGCTCACAATTATTATGGTATAATGCATTTCTCCAACCTGCTTGTGTCCAAATACACCACCTTCAGACAGCAGCTCACATTCTTACAATACACATTATTCAATAAAAATAAAAAATAAAAATATAAAAAAGTATATATATATATATATATATATATATATATAGAATGTACAGTATTGTACTGTATTGACATTCAGGCTGTTGGTTGATAGTCAGTTGTTAAGAGAGAATATGATATAATAATAATATAATTTATGACAGACCGGTGTGGGATATAAGAGTAAGGGTAATAAAGTGCAGTGCTGATGTATTTGATCATGGGAGATCAAGAGTACAGAAGTCTGATTGCTTGGGGGAAGAAGCTATCATGGAGTCAGCTGGTGCGGGTCCTGATGCTGCGATACCGCCTACCTGATGGTAGCAGTGAGAACAGCCCATGGCTCGGGTGGCTGGAGTCTCTGATGATCCTCCGAGCTTTTTTCACACACCACCTTGTATATATTTCCTGGAGGGAGGGAAGCTCACCTCCGATGATGTGTCTGGCAGTTCGCACCACCCTTTGCAGGGCTTTGCGGTTGTGGGCGGTGCTATTGCCGTACCAGGCGGAGATGCAGCCAGTCAGGATGCTCTCTACAGTGCAGGTGTAGAACCGTGTGAGGATGTGGCGGTTCATTCCAAACTTCCTCAGCTGTCTCAGGAAGAAGAGGTGCTGATGAGCCTTCTTCACAATGGCTTCAGTGTGGATGGACCATGTGAGTTCCTCAGTGATGTGGACACCCAGGAACTTGAAGCTGCTGACTCTCTCCACTGATGCTCCATTGATGGTGATGAGACTGTGTTCTCTGTCTTTTCTTCTGAAGTCCACCACAAGCTCCTTTGTCTTACTGACATTGAGGGAGAGGTTGTGCTCCTGACACCAGTGTGTCAGAGTGTGCACCTCCTCTCTGTAGGCTGTTTCATCATTGTCAGTGATCAGACCTACCACCGTCGTGTCATCAGCAAACTTAATGATGGCATTGGAGCTATGTGTTGCCACACAGTCATGTGTGTACAGGGAATACAGGAGTGGGCTGAGAACACAGCCCTGTGGGGCTCCAGTGTTGAGGGTCAGTGAGGAGGAGATGTTGCTGCCTATTCTAACCACCTGGTGTCTGCTTGACAGGAAGTCCAGGATCCAGCTGCACAGCGAGCTGTTTAAGCCCAGAGCCCGGAGTTTCTCATCTAGCTTGGAGGGCACTATGGTGTTGAATGCTGAGCTGTAGTCTACAAACAGCATTCTCACATAAGTGTTCCTTTTTTCCAGGTGGGAGAGAGCAGTGTGTATTGTAGATGCAATGGCATCATCAGTGGAGCGGTTGTTGCGGTAAGCAAACTGCAGCGGGTCAAGAGAGAGAGGCAATACAGAGCAGATGTAATCTCTGATTAGTCTCTCAAAGCATTTGCTGATGATGGGGGTCAGAGCAACAGGATGCCAGTCATTTAAGCAAGTTAGTTTTGATTGTTTTGGAACAGGCACAATGATGGATGTTTTAAAGCATGTGGGGACTACAGACAAAGAGAGGGAAAGGTTGAAAATGTCAGTAAAAAACACCAGCCAGCTGGTTCGCGCACGCTCTGATGACGCGGCCCGGAATGCCGTCTGGGCCCGCGGCTTTGCGGATATTCACCCGTCAGAAGGATCGGGTTACATCTGCTACAGAGACGGAGAGTGAACTAACCTCTGTAGCTTCAGCCGCAAGAGCTCTCTCCGTGAGGGTGGTGTTATTTCCCTCGAAACGAGCATAAAAAGTATTTAGCTCATCCGGTAGAGAGGCAGCGGTGTTCATGGCGGAGTTTTTATTCCCTTTAAAGTCCGTGATGATGTTAATTCCCTGCCACATGCTTCTAGAGTTGGTGGTGTTAAACTGTCCTTCAATCTTGCTCCTGTACTGGCGTTTTGCGGTTCTGATTTTCGGAGGGCATAACTGGCTTGTTTATGCTCCTCCGCGTTCCCGGAATTAAAAATGGAGGTCCGCACATTAAGTGCCGCGCGAACATCGCTATTAATCCATGGTTTCTGATTCGGATAGATCCGTATTGTTCTGGTCGGAACCACATCCTCTACGCACATTCTGATGAAACACATTACGCTATCAGCGTAAAGCTCGATGTCATCATCAGAGGCGGACTGGAACATCTCTCAGTCCGTGTGATCAAAACAGTCTTGTAGCGTAGAATCTGATTGGTCCGACCAGCACTGGATCGTTCTGAGGGTGGGTGCTTCCTGTTTCAATTTCTGCCTGTAAGCGGGCAGAAGCAGAATGGAAGAGTGGTCCGATTTGCCAAATGGTGGGCGGGGGAGGGATTTGTAGCCATCCCGGAATGGAGAGTAGCAATGGTCCAAAACCCGGTCCCCTCTTGTGTTAAAACTAATGTGCTGGTGATATTTTGGTGCGACTGATTTTAAACTGGCTTTATTAAAGTCCCCGGTCACAATGAACGTGACCTCAGGGTGCGCGGTTTCCTGCTCACTTATAATACCATACAGATCCTTGAGTGCCCTGTCTGTGTCGGCTTGTGGGGGAATGTACACAGCTGTGATAATGACCGCTGTGAATTCCCTCGGTAGCCAGAATGGTCGACACAGAAGCATGAGAAATTCCAGATCAGGAGAGCAGAAAGACTTGATAGAATGTACGTTCCTCTGATCACACCAGGATTTGTTGATCATAAAACATACACCACCTCCTCTGCTTTTACCTGAGAGGTCTTTCGCTCTGTCCGCTCGGTGCACGGAGAACCCCGCAGGTTCAATGGCTGAGTCTGGAATCTCCGCAGACATCCAAGTTTCCGTAAGGCAGATAATGCAGCAGTCCCTTGTATCTCGTTGGAAAGAGATCCGCGCTTTCAGCAGAGCTTGTTATCCAGAGACTGAACATTTGCCAGTAGAATAGTGGGTAGCGGGGGTTGATTTGCGTGGCGTCTTACTCTGATGAGAACGCCGGCTCTGTTTCCCCTTTTCCTTTTCCGCGGCCATGCAGCCCAGACAAAGGGCTCCGCTTGCGTGTTTGTAAACAGCGGGTCGGCATTGAGGAATGTGAAGTCCGGTTTACGGTGTGAGATTGCTGAACCAATGTCCAAAAGTGTTTGTCTGTTGTAGACAATAAGGCAGACAACATCCAAGACAAAAAAACATAAGAATTGTGAACAAAACAAACAAAACACTACCATGTTGTGTCGGAGCTCGCAACGCAGCAGCCATACTTGGTGCCATCTTGAGTCCAAAACGAACTCGTGTTCGGTCCCAGCAATCGAACCGAGTGTGAAAGCTTCGTTATTAGTTCCCTTTTTATGGGGGAGGGTGTTACGATCCTTTTTTGGGCCATATTGTTTTTTCCCTGTGCTTATTTTCTGTTTTGCATATTTAAATTGGATGGAGTCGTTTGATTTGTTAATGTTGATTGGACACACCTATGCTTGAGATTAATGCTCTCTCCCAGACTTCTCTCTCTTCTCTCCAACATACAGATTTTGTGTTTCTTTGGTTCCTTTTTCTTTTGTTATAAATCATTTAATGGAACAATTTTTTTCCTTTAATAAATGTGTTTTGTATGCATTTAACAAATTTGTGGTCTATGTACGAAACCAGGAAAATGCTGCTTCCAGAGGCTGTATATGGAGGTAAGAAGGGATCAAGGCATGTCCAAATCTAATTTTCACGTCACTTCCTGTCTACTGAGATACCTTGATCTGATCGATTTTTAAACACAACATAGATGTATCCTTTGTTGCCTATCAAATCTCACAATCCTGTGTGTGCGGATCCACAGAGGTTGAGCTGATAAAAGAAAATGGTGGCCGACGAGGTAGTTGATAGCCAGTTTATGTATAAATTACATTTTGTATCCACTTTTTCCAACTTTTGAATCCATTTCTAGCGAGAAAGTAGTATTGTAGTTATTAAATATACTCTTGGTCGAAGGTCTCTTGATTTTGTTCTAGATTAATAGTCTGTTGTAGTTCGGTTGGACTGAATGAATGTTGGTATCTGAGCAACGATATGATGAATTGCTGCCTCAGAAGCCTGTCCGAAACCAGTTTCCGGAGGTACCTTTGTACGTAAACATTGTCTGTTTAATGCAACAAGGTAGGTACATTAGAATTCGGATGCATCCATAGTCTCAGCTATAGTCTCCCCTCCTTGTCACTGCTTTTGAGCCGATCATGAACGAAATCATTCAGTACCATGGTATTACCCTGGTAACAGCAAAGTTCTTTTTTTGTAAGGGCTCTAATCTTTTTCTTGTCTCATTACTCTTTTCTCACTTCAGCGTCCCCATCTCTGCTCCCTTTCTTCATCCTGTCATCCTAACCTCTGCTGCTTCCACTGTAACCTCATCATCCTTTTTATAGAAATGGCACTTTCTATAGTACCAAGTAAATAGTTTATAAATTAATGAAAGCACTCTCACAGTTCATGGCTGCTGTGCTTGCTGGTCACTCTCTCCCCTCTCTGACGCTGTGGTGAGCCTTTTCAGATCTCCCTCCGCCATCACTATAATGTGTTAGAGATAATTACGACCCAGGTGACGAGCCTTACCGCTATTCCTCTCCCGCAGACCAACACATGACCACGCCCTCATGCCACACTTTCATATTAATGTAATGCTATTTTATACCGTGGTACAATGATGGTGTTCTGAATGGTTACCATGGTAGCCTGCATGTCCAAAAAGTTTTAATACCATGGTACTTATTTGAAAGTGATTAAATTAAACTGGTTTTGGCTGAATCAGACAGCTCCTTCAATTCATGACAGTATTCTACGAAATACATGTTAAATTTTTATCTACACTAAAGCGACACGACTGCTCCCGTTATAATTAATAACGGTGTCTACACTTCAAGTGTGTGATGTCGGAAAAGCGGTTGTAATCAAGCATTATTCTTTTTGATGAACTTACAATACAATACATAGATGAGTAACAGGTTAGATAGAAAGTCCACTCTAAGGCAACACCACTTCGATGTTCTGGGATGAACTCCAAACAGCATTTTTACAACCTCAAATGTCACTGCTGCGGGAAGCGGATGCCACTTGAAAGCTCTTTCCAACGAAGGTGAGAAAATCAATCTTTTCTTAAAGGGCCCTTCCACAAGATTGTAAGCGAAGGGTACATTGATAAAGTTATGCCATGTTCTCTTTAGAGTACCCACTTCAAAGGCTTGGCACTTTGGAGTGAGTAGGGCATAGTGAGGATCACTTGCGATTGGAATCCGTCCCCGATCTGCCGGAGGCAGGACGACCAGAAGGACACCTTTAGATCTGTGAATGAAAGGGGCAAGGGCTCACGTCTCTTCTGCCCCCTTCTGTGCACACCACTGTCTGAAATATTTAGAATATATATTATAATTATAATTAATTTAACTTAACTATTTATAATTATTTAATCATTTCAAATTGAATAACTGTTATTTAAGGACATTTTTCATAAAATATTTATATATGAAATTAAATCAGTCAATTAATTGGCATACCATGTAATTCAAATCTATTAAAAAATATATTGATTGTAAGCCTTTCTAAATTTTAAAATGAAATGAATTAAAAATTCTGTCATCATATACACATTGCTTTATTTATTTGCTCATTCTTTTGTTTGCTGTGGGACACAAAAGGAGTTTCAGAATGTTCAAGTTGCAACACAAAAATGAGAAAAGCACCTTTAAAATGATTATAAAAATAATCCATGCCAAGGGTTTTCAAAGTGTGGGGCGCGCCTCCCCAGGCGGGCACTAGAGCATGTCAAGGGAGGCATGGAGAGTGGTAAAAAAAAAAAAAAATTAAATAATTAATATGTATATATTTATATGTATTGAGTTAAACTATTATATTATTATTATTAAAAAAATTATTTAAACAGAAAATAATAGGCAATTTTTTAAATTATTTTTTTAATTTTCTTTTTATCATGAATCTTTGTGAAGATTCTCTGATATTTGTCAAGCCCGCCAATAAAGCAGACGTGACGTCTGTAATTACAATGGAGCGGTTTCTGAGACCACCAAATTCAAATCCTTTCATTTCAGGGGTCAAACCCAAAAGATGACAATACGATGAGCAGTATTTAAGTTTAGGATTTACATGGACAGTATCAGTTGATGCATCATGACCTTTATGTGTCGTTTGTCAGGAGATTTTAGCTAATGACAGCATGTGACCTGCTAAACTCCGCAGACACCTTGACACCAAGCATGCTGAGGTAGAGGGAAAACCTCCTGAGTTTTTCCAAAGAAAACTTCAAGCCTTTCAAGGTCAGAAAAAAGTTGTCAGGGAATTTGTCAAATTAAATGTAAAGGCCACTAAAGCTTCATATCACATTGCACTGCATATTGCCAAGGCGGGCAAAGCACATACATGTAATATCAGAGAGACATTGATTCTGCCAGCAGCCAAAAATATGTGTTCCTTGATGGTAGGAGAGGCAGCGGCTTCTAAGCTTGATTCTATTTAACTCTCTGACAACACAGTGGATTGGTACATCTCTGATATGGCACAGGATGTGAAGGAG
This sequence comes from Myxocyprinus asiaticus, assembly GCF_019703515.2. Lineage (NCBI taxonomy): Eukaryota > Metazoa > Chordata > Actinopteri > Cypriniformes > Catostomidae > Myxocyprinus > Myxocyprinus asiaticus. The sequence continues at coordinate 1,400,167 of NC_059375.1, read as the reverse complement.
CAAGTGTTAGACAGCATCAGGCACAGCCCATTTTTGCACTCCAGATCGATGAATCCACTGATGTGGCTAGCTGAGCACAGCTGTTAACATATGTGAGGTATGTGAAAATCATGGACATTCAAGAAGAGTTTCTATTCAGTAGTCCTTTGCCCGCCCGCCCACTCACA